>NW_018405769.1:273731-302665 GCF_002113885.1 Mizuhopecten yessoensis
GTCCTGCGGTCGTAAAGCGGCTCGTCTCCGTTCGGGAAGCGTGCGTCCTGCGTTCGTGCCACAAAAAGTGGATACTTGGGCGTAATTCTAACTGTACCACATCTATATACTTCCGCTGAAATTGGCCCCATAGTTTTGGAGGAGTTGTCTGGAAAATAATTCAACAAAGGGCAATAACTCTGTAAATAAGGTCATAATGAAAACATAATACCCGGATGCACAACTTCAGGTGGTAGTTATCTTATCTGGAAACTTTAATTGAAATTTGTCCATTACTTTAGAATAAATTGTCTTGAAAACCTTTTTCTACCGACAGACAGACGGACAGACAAGCTGATTCCAGTATACCTCCCTTACTTCGTTGCAGGGGGTATAAAAAGTAAATATAAACATTACGTATAATACAGTACAAAAAGTTAACCCATACAGTTGTATAATGATTCAAAAGTCACTGGTTGTGAAGCTCAATGTCAGCATTTGTGTTTCAAAAGTTTAGTTAGACGAGCACTTTTCAAACAAGTATAAAATAAACTTGAAAACTGAGAAATGAAATCACATTCAAACCTGATGGGTATACGGAAACACCAGGTTTATGTTATGTTTGTATCAATTCAAAAAGTAACCACAACATCTTCAAAATCTCATACATGTATACTATGTTAATGCAAAATCTAGAAAAGCTACACGTAATTTCACCATTGAATTATTATTTTTCCACAACTAAACCTCAAATGAATGTAAATATGCCAAACAGCAAGAGGGGTTCATATTTGTGAATTAGAAGTGTTTCAAATGCATATAGCAACAAAAGACCTAGAAGGCCCGTATGGGTCACCTGGATATTTTTAGGAATCATCACAAAATATTCTCATTGGAAATTATACCGCAAACATTTCCAAATATTGGCCTGTAACTCGGCAACATCCTAATTTATTGGGTCCCAACCCTCTCTTCCCATTTGGACATGGACATGGTTTATTCAACAAGACATCCCAGAGAGATCTTGGCGCCCACCTTTGTACCATCTTCATTAGTTCTTTGTCAGTTCGATTTTTTCTCTTCTTTCCTCTAATCTGTTTGATCGCGTCATTTTAACAGTAAATGCACCTTGAGGTAACTTTTGATCTAATCTTAATACTGATGTGTATGAAAGCCAACCTTCAAAGTGAGTTTGTCATTTCACATATTTACTAGTACATTACTTAATGTGAAAGAAATAGAATCGACCATTGCAATATGAGAAAGATCTGTTTAGTTCTTCTTTTAATCCATTTTGTTTTTATGATCAGTCTCAAAATATCACATACACAACAAGGGATCAAGGGGAACCTAAATTTAAAATTTGAGAAAGATCCCTCCCGTACTTCCCGAGAAATAGCGATAACAAACTTTCACTTTCAAAATCCAAGATGCCTGCCTGTCGGCCATGTTGTTTATCCGATCAGTCTCTAAAATTGCCCTGCACAGCTAAGGACCAAGGGGAACCTACATATAAGATTTAAGAAAGATCTCTCCAGTTCTTACGGAGAAATAGCGGTAACAAACCCACACTATCAAAATCCAAGATGGCTACCTGTCGGCCATGCTGTTTATACGATCAATCTCAAAAGTTGCCCTGCACAGCTAAGGACCAAGGGGAACCTACATATAAAATTTGAGAAAGATCCCTTTAGTACTTCCCGAGAAATAGCGATAACAAACTTTCAATATCAAAATCAAAGATGGCTGCCTGTCGGCCATGTTGTTAATCCGATCAGTCTCAAAAGTTGCACTGCACAGCTAAGGACCAAGGGGAACCTACATATCAAATTTGAGAAAGATCCCTCTGGTACTTCTTGGGAAATAGCGATAACAAACTTTCACTATCAAAATCCAAGATGGCTGCCTGTCGGCCATGTTGTTTATCCGACCAGTCTCAAAAGTTGCCCTACACAGCTCAGAACCAAGGGGAACATACATGTAAAATTTGAGAAAGATCCCTCTGGTACTTCTTGAGAAATAGCAATAACATACTTTCACTATCAAAATCCAAGATGGCTGCCTGTCGGCCATGCTGTTTATCCGATCAGTCTCAAAAGTTGCCCTGCACAGCTAAGGACCAAGGGGAACCTACATATAAAATTTGAGAAAGATCCCTCTGGTACTTCTTGAGAAATAGCGATAACAAACTTTTACTATCAAAATCCAAGATGGCTGCCTGTCGGCCATGTTGTTTATCCGATCAGTCTCAAAAGTTGCCCTGCACAGCTCAGGACCAAGGGGAACCTACATATAAAATTTGAGAAAGATCCCTCTGGTACTTCTTGAGAAATACCGATAACAAGAATTGTTTACGGACGGACTACGGACGACGGACCGACGACGGACCACGGACACAGGATGATTTGAATAGCCCACCATAAAAATATTTACCTCTATTTCACCCCACTGGCTACACCTCTCTGCCCCCAGGAGAATCACACTCTAAAGTTACATAAATCGGAGTCCCTTTTACTCAAAAATTGTTCTTATCTGAATTTGGTTAAATCCCTACATTCTTAAAGATTTTTTTTTTTAAAAGATTTACCACTACATATGTATTTCCCAGATATACCACTGCATGTAATTCCCCACTTGTGCCCCATGCCTTTGCCCGTTGGGGGCGACCATACCAATTTGTATACACAAGCGAGTCCTCTTTACCCAAGGATGCTCTTCATCAAATTTGGTTTAATCCCTCCACTAATACAGAAGAAGGGTTTTAAATATTTATTCCTATGATCCATCCATCTGCCTGCATAGGCCGGCCGGGGCAGCACTGTTCATTTATGAACAAGAGATCCAAAGAGGGATCTTGGCGCCCACCATCGTACCATCATCATTAGTTATATGTCAGTTTGATCTTCTCTCTTCCTTTCTCTTATCTGTTTGATCAGTTTGCCTGTCCCCCATCTTAATCAGTCTTTTGATCAATTTAAAAAGTTAACATGCACAACTAAGGACATATCAAATTTGAGAAAGATAATCCTCCAGTACATTCTGAGAAATAGCGTTAACAAACTTAAACTTTAACAAGATGACCGCCTGTCCGCATCTTGGTTTTCAGATCAGTCCAAAAATTTGATATGCATAACGACGAACCAAGAGGTGTGTAAATTTGAAAAAGATCCCTTTAATACTTTTTGAGAAATTCTCAATGCCGGTTTTCACCCTTGGATTCTTGGATATTCAGAAAAAGTTGTTTAAAAGTAAAAAGTTGGTGCCTGGCGGACACCATACCACAACAGGTGAGGTGTCCATTGTCATTTGCAAGGTGAACTAAAATGTTCAACTCAGGCCACAAGTGGCCTTCATATACTATTAATCCAACTTTTTTCTCGTTACATATTCCACCAATATATACACACATGCATTGATTATTTCTCGGGAATGAAAATATTTTCACTAATTTTGAGACCATAATCTCTTATGATTTCTTCTTGACACAAACAAGTGTGATCATTATATTTCATCTGTTTGTTTTGAATTGTGTCTGTTCTTGTTACATGTAAAAGAATGAACATGAATAACTTCCAACAGTACTTTGCTTACATAAGAAATCATACCATGTAGCAAAGTTTAGTTGTTTTTATTGTTCTCTTTTGGCTGGACTTCCTCACTCTGTTGAGGTGATGGATCACTATGGTTTGTAAAATCAATATCAGAATAATCAGTCCTGTTTTCAATGCCATGGATTACATAATTTCTCCCACTTTCTTGGTCCTCTTTAAATTTGATATCCAAGTAAACAAGACCGTCTTGGTTCTGTTGGAAAAGAAAATAATAAAAGTCTGGTAAAAGTAAAGAATATACTGAAAAACTATGGATGAAGATGCAGACTTGAGAAATGTGAAAGGCATGAAATTTGGTATAATTGTTCCTTATTATTAACAGCTCTTTCCTTGCAATTATAAGATTTAATTTAAGATCCTTGTCCCACTACAACCTGCTTTTTCTATATACAGTAATCTTCCGTTCTAGTTTAGCAGTCTGAAGTTAGGGGTTGAATCCAGGTTGATTTTACACTCAGAACACTGTTGTTGATTATATTTTGTTCATTTCATCTTAATTGTTACGTAAAAAAGTCACGTAAGGTATATTTCTTTTCATTATAAAATACTCAGTTTTTGGCTGTGGTATTGGGATCCTTAAGTCGAAATAAATTTGATTAAACGATACATTAATTGTAATTTTGTAACATTTGAAGCTCATACATAAAAAAGACCCTATTTTTCTTGGAATTAATTACACGATAAAACAAGAGGCCCATGAACTTTAACAATCACCTGATCTTGAATATAGGTCAACATTATTTCTGTTCCCAAACTTTCTATTACTCCAGTCCAACAAGCTGTTGGCCAAATATCATGACTAGATGTCATTTTTGGTTTTTATAACACAAACATTGGCTTCATCCGTGGAAGCTACTTGCCAAATATTACAAACCTTGTTCAGAAGAAGTAATTTAAAGGATGAGTATGGCCAATAGACAATGAACTGACAGACAAAGGATACATGTCTAATCATTATGTAAGGAACTGAGTTTTACCTTTCTGTTTGCAGGTCCTATATTCGAGTCGAGTTTGGGGTCATCCTTACAATTAACGTAGACACCATCTTCTGTTCCGGCAACTTCAATAACTTTTTCATAAGCATCATCTGCAGAAAATATAAGAGATTATAGCAGTTACAACTTTTGAAGAATTGATTCTAATGATGATCTCAGCAGGAAATCAAAAACATTTCAAAACAATAAATATCTCTTAAAATATGAAAAGAGTTTATCTTGACACAAAGATTAAGAACAGTGTATAAAAACAAATGGCCCAATGGACCTGCATCGCTAACCTAGTATTAATCACACAACTGTAACCTTAAAAGCAACTAAAATAAAGCTACAGGCAAAATATCAGTGTCTTGATTTAAAGTCTTTCAAAGAATATGTTAAACAATTGAAACACTTTTGACCCCTATGACCTAGAAAGTAAAACATGTACATTAAGTTGAACAAATTTTAAAGTCCTTCATCTCAGAATGCAAAACCATTTACCTTTTGTTAATTGAGAAGATGACTTTTAAAGATTTATGCACAATTGACCAGATGTGACCTTGATAGTGCACGTGTGTCAAGGTCATTTACATGAACAAACAGTCATCCTTGACGTTTTGGTTATTCAAAAGAAGTCGTTCAAAAATTTCAACATATTTTACTCCTGTGACTTTGAATATGGGCGAGGGTCATTCATATGAAAAAAATTGGTAGCCCTTCATCCAAACATGCTTCTGGCCAAATAGCATCACCCTAGACCTTTTGGTTATTCAAAGAAGTCGTTTTATAATGTTTTTAAGACAACTGACCTTGAATATGGGTGAAGGTCATTCATATGGATAAACTTACAAGCCCTTCATACACATTGTTCCAAATTTATGTCATAGCTCAATGATGAAATATAGGTAAATTAATGAAATCAAGGTATGGTCTGAAATCCAATCGGATTTTGCTCAGTAATATGATCAGGATATGCCTGAAAATCCAACTGGAAAATGGCAGAAATCCGGAATTTACTGGGATTTTGACTGAAAAGGTAAATCGAGTTCCTATGTAGCTGAACCGGAATTTATTCTGCCTTGATTTCTGAACCCGACTGGATTTTTTTTTCTTTATGGAATTTCCATATATCCAACACTGCTGATTTAAATATTACGCCCCTGTTTTCCGATCAGATTTTCCCTTTTTCCGACATTTTTTTTCAGTACGACTGGAATTTGGTAAAGAGTTAAGAAGAGAGAAAATCTGTACGAATTCTGATTCTGGTCTGACTTAATTTTTTGTACATGCCAGCATATAACCAAGCAAATTTAATAACCCTGGTGCTTTTTGTTTTTGGAAGAACTTGTTTAAAAGTTTTTTTGAGACAATTGACCCCTGTGACCTTGAATATGTATGAAGGCCATTCATTTGAACAAACTTAGTAACCTTCATTCTAGCATGCTACTGGCCAGATATCACAACCATAGCCCTTTTGGTAAATCAGAAGAAGTTGTTGTAATTTCTTACAGATATTTGGGGAGTTTTCTGGAGTTTCTAAGCCATGTCCCAATTATCATCTTGGGACGAATCGTCGTGTCATTTTTAAGCTTCAGCATCTTCACGCTTCAGTTTTCCCCGATATATTTGATCTCTTTGTCATTGTTTGCATACATATCATATCGGTGTAACACAGCACCCTTAACACATGTTCATAGACATTAATCAACAATCTCATTACAGGTACATGTACAGGTGGTTACAACTTCTCATCTACGTAAAGTAATACTTCACGTTGTGTCTTTGAATTCGAGCTAAGTAACTAGGCCTGTGTCCAAACCATGGCCACACTCCCCTGGTCCAATTCTAGGCCTGTCATATGGAAACCATACTCTGACCTGTCCCTCTCGTGGCCAATTCCCGCCTCCCTCGAATATAGGTTGTACCCCGTTAAATACGTTTTCCAGTACAAATATTACAACATTGCCTACAGCCATCATCTATCATTTAGACCTATAAACCTGTCATCATCTTTGGGTTCATGATCACTTGCAATTGGTACATTTATACACGGTGCTTCTCATCAGTTATCTTGTATCTAACGTGACTAATTACTCTTAGTATTACATGTACCCTTTAGGCTACTGTAACCCGACAACATACATTCCTGAGATATGTATGAATCTAGCATAAATTAATCCCATTAATTAATTAAATCAACTATTGAGTAGAACCCATTTCGTCACAATCTGTGGTCAATAATGCGGCAGTGTAAAATCTGCCATTGGCTAACGGTATCGGAGGGGCTTATTGTTTTCAAAAAATTATAGCTATATCTTGCTATATTTGTAACATTATTTTTATGTATTAATGTAATTGTTTTGTGTTTTTCTCTATTCCGTCTTTGCCTATTGCAGTTATCTTCTCTTGGGAGCAGGTATTGATTGTTACGTCATTGGTTTGTGTGAGAAAATTACGTCGTTTTCTCAAAAATTGAAGACGTTACTCCCACAAACAAGTGAAGTAACAATCAATACCTGCTCCAAAGAGAAGATAACTCTGCAATTCGCAAAGACGGAATACCAATAAAGGAGCGGTTTGCTCCGAAAATTTGACCTCAAATTGTCTACACTGTAAGAATTACTTCCTTGCCCCATATAAGATGCTAAGTAATTAGTATCCTACAAAAAATATGTTTACAAGATCCAGCGTTATTCGGGAAGTTATCTTTAATATTACTTCTTTGACAGATATAAATAGTTATATGTCTACATGTATAAGGGTATGATCTCATGGATTTGTTAATCTGGAAATTTCTTGTAGCTCTTATTACATCAATTTGGTTATTCCGAAGAAGTCATGTAAATCAATTGAAACAAGAGACACAGAGGGCCTGTATTACTCACCTGGATCGTTATGACCTGCAATGGTATATATGGCTATGGGTTAAGGATCTCAAACATTTCAAAGTTATGGCCCAGTTAAAATTAGTCCCTGGGTCCTGACAAGAGTCAATACTAATATCATTATTAACAAAACAATCTAGAGCCAACGTCTTGTGGTTGTATAGATGGGGTGATCAGTGGGGCACTTCGCTCCGAAAGTGGATACCAGAAGGTATGCAGGGCGATTGGTATCGAATATGTAAATATAATACGCTTCAAGAGTTGAAACTAGTCGGCCAATACAACTCCACTAACTGGAGATGCCCGAGCTGTGTTGTGATTGGAACCCCGCCTATTATAATATCATAATTGTGTTCGTCTCCCGATGTCCAGCAATGGTATATATGGTTATGGGGTGGGGATCTCAATGTTTTCAAAGTTATGGCTCAGGAATGAAGTTCCAAGGGGTGGGGCCAGACCCATATCATGACTGTATTTATGCCAATCAAATGTACAAATGGTTATGGGGTAGGGATCTAAACTGTTTCAAAGTTATGTCCCAAAAACTAAGACCCTATGGGTAGGGCCAATCCCAGGAGCCAATACTAATGTCATGATTGTGTTAATCTTGTGATGATCAGCAATTGTGTAATTGGTTCTGGGGTTGGGATCTCGATAATGTCCGAGTTAAAAATTCTTTTTGGCGCCACTCTCAGACCCCGGGGTCAGCCCTTCCACTGGTAACATTTCGAATTCTCAATCCCAAAGAATGCCCCAAACCAGATATGATTGATATCCATCAATTTGTTCCAGACAAGACAGCAGCAATATGGCAAAATTACCCCTTTTTGGCCTATCCTCTCAAACCCCAGGGAAAAAGAGTTTTCTAAATTTCCCATATTACGGCCCCTGTCCTCAGCTCCGAGGAGAGAAACTCCTTCCATTTATATAAAATTGAGTCCCTTTTGCCTTTGGATACTCTAGACCAAATTTGAGTAAAAAACCTCCATTCATACAGAAGGAGAAGGATTTCATAATTTTACCCCTAAATTCACCCTTCTAGGGATAACCCTCCACTCTGCCCCCAGGAGGACCACATCCTCCATTTATACAAAATTGAGTCCCCTTCACCCGAGGATGCTCTACAACAAATTTGCTTTAAATACCTCTATTTGTACAGAAGAAGATTTTTTTTATAATTTTCCACTGTTCTTCCTAACGAGCCCCGCCCCTCTGCCCCCGGGAGCAACACCCTCCGTTCATACAAAATTGAATTCCTCTTGCCCAATGATGTTCTAGACAAAATTTGGTTTAAATCCCTCATATTGTACAGAATAATTTTAAAGGTTTAAACCTTTGATTCACCTATTTTGTCCCGCCCCTCAGCACCCAGAGGGACCACCCCTGTCCTTTATAAAAAATTGAGTTATCTTTGCCCATTGATGCTCCAGGCAAAATTTGGATAAAATCCCCAATTTTAAATGATTTACCTTAATTTCCCCTATCTGGTCCGCCTCTCTGCCCCCAGGGTGCCACACCCTCAATTTATACAAAATTAAGTCCCCTTTGGCGAGGATCCTCCAGGCCAAATTTAGCTAAAATCCATTAAGCCATTCGAGAATTTAGTAACATTTTAAAGGAAAAGTAGATGGAAAGAAGACTGACGAGCAGGTGATGTAAACAAGATCAGGCCCGGAGGGCCTGTATCATGCATATTTAAGCAGTCATAGCAAAATATTCTCATTCAATATTATACTGTACTACAAATATTTCAATTGCATACTTTGTCTGCTCAATTCATTGAGGCTACCAGCAAAAATAATATTATTTTTATTGCTTTTCGGTTCTTCTTTAGAAGTTGTTTGAAGAGTTAGACATATTTGTCCCTGTGATCTTGTAAGTAGGTTCCTTTTCGATTTTTGTTGGCTCTATGCCAAGAAGTTATCAGTCTAATCTCATGAATCCATGCCTTTTTCGTTCTTCAGAACAAGTCATTAAAAGTTTTGTTGACCTGTGTGACCTTTAAAGAAGGTCAAGGTCATTTTCATTCTCAAACTCTTGTCATTCTCAATCCAAAGAAGTTACCAGCCAAATATTAGATTATATACCTTTCAGTTTTTCAGAAGAAGTTGTTTGAAGTGTTTGACATATTTGATTTTCACTCAGACCGTTTGTCTGTCTCCACCTAAAGAAGCCACTAGCCAAATATTAAGATTCTATATAGTTCCAGTCTTCAGAAGAAGTCGTTTGAAGTGTTTTACATATTTGACCCCTGTGAACTTGAAAGTAGGTTGAGGTTCTTTCTCTCCTCAAACTTTGCCATTACTCTGTTAAAAAGGGTAAGATTGTAAAAATAATACCTGGATGCACAACATCAAGTGGTAAATGTCTGTTGTTCAAGCTAGATGTTAGATTTCATTGCAGAATTCAAGATAAGCATCTATTGTGCATTCAAGTTGTCAATTTTCATTGTCCTATGCAATTTTTAGAATGTAGGTCACAGTGACCAAATTTTGCAAAACTTAAGATAAGCATCTATTATTCATCCCAGATGTCAATTTGTATTGCCCTATGATATTTTTTTCCAAAAAGTAGGTCAGTTTCATCCTAGATGTAAATTATTGTTGGCCTATAATAATTATTCGAAAAGTAGGTCACATGACCTAATTTTGCAAAATTCAAGATAAGCATCTATTGTTCATCCAAGTTGTCAATTTTCTAAACCCACTCTGATTTTTATGAAAGTAGGTCAAAGTGACCTAATTTTGCAGAATAGAAGTTAAGCATCAATTGCTCATTCTAAAAGTCAATTTTTATTGTCCAATGGCAGTTTTTAAAAAAGTAGGTAACAGTGACCTCATTTTGCAAAATTTAAGATAAGCATCTTAGTTCATCCTGTATATCATTTTTTTTTGCCCTATGATAATTTTAGAAAAGTAGGTCACAGCGACCATATTTTGCAAAATTTAAGATAAACATCTATAGCACATCCTAGATGTCAATTTTCATTGCCCCACTAAATGTTTTAGAAAAGTAGATCACAGTGACCTAATTTTCAAAATTTCGGATAAGCATCTATTGTTCATCCTTGTTGTCAATTTTCATTGCCCCGCTTTAATTTTTAGAAAAGTATGTCACAGTGACCGAATCTTGCAAAATTTGGGATAAGCATCTATTGTTCATTCTAGATGTCAATTTTCTATGACCACTATGATTTTTATAAAAGTAGGTCAAAGTGACCTAATTTTGCAGAATTGAAGTTAAGCATCAATTGCTCATTCCAAGAGTCAATTTTCATTGTCCTATGGCAATTTATAGAAAAGTAGGTCACAGTGACCTAATTTTGCAAAATTTGAGATAAGCATCTATTGGTCATCAATTTTTATGCCCTATGATAATTTTAGAAAGTAGGTCAAAGTGACCTTATTTTGCAATATTTAATATAAACATCTATAGCTCATCCTAGCTGTCAATGTTCATTGCCCTACAGATATTTTTTGGGAAAGTAGGTCACAATGACCTAATTTTGCACATTTTCATGTTCGGCATCTATTGCTCATCACGGACGTCAATTTTTATTGCCCTGTGACAATTTTAAGAAAAGTAGGTCACAGTGATCTAATTTTGCAAAATTCAAGTTCAGTATAACAATCCCTATTCATATCAAGTTGTGAATTGATGTATATTTGTCAACATAGCATTTGCTTCATTAATGGCAATATCAACTGAATATCAATTTATGATGTGTTATGTATTTTTAAAATGTTAAAAATCTGTTTAATTTACTACATTTGAAAGTGCTCAATAATATTTACATCTCTGTGGGGCAGGTCTAGTTTTATCTATTGATGATCATGACATTTGTTTCATCAATTGCAATGCAAACAATATGTAGAATAAGAGTGTTTTGCATTTAGAGTTTTCAAAATCTGTTCACATTTACTACATTTAAAATGCTTAACACAATGTGGACCATCTGTTTGTTCAGCCTGATTTTATCTACGCTGTCCAAAAAACACATTTGTCAACAACTAAGCTTTATCAGTAACATAAAGATGTGGTAGGGAAACTGACAGATTTAATTGGTGCTTGTTGGTAGAGACAGAGAATCCCCACTCTGGTACCTCCAGCAGCAAAATTAATCCTTTTAAGAATCCCCGTCCCAGGCAGAGCAAAACACTAAAGAATTCCACTGTTGTTTTTCAGTGTAGGAGTCACCTGCCCCTGATTACCATTTCGATAATGTTGTTATATTCCCTTGAATAGACTTTGTTTGAATAACATTTTGACTATAGAGTTGTGTCCCTTGCGTTGAAAATCTCCAATCGCGATAGTGTGGGAAAAAAGCTGTCGTAACGATGTAAACAACGTCGTCATGGCAGTCATCTCATGGACGATACGCAAGCCCGATGTAAAAACGGACGTTTTAAATGTAAACTAAACGCATTAACTGACAATAATAACAACAATTACGTCCAATATCAACTGCTAGACCATGACTATGCGGCGAAACAAAGTGACACTCGTTCACACATTGAAGAGATGTTGACTACTGAGGCCCTACTACTGACAATTTGACTGATGAGCCGATACCGACGTCCGATGAGGATCCCTCCAGTGCTAGTGATCACGAATACGCCAGTAACTTTTTAATTTGGTCGCAGGGTAGATGAGTGGTTGAACTTGCGGTGTTATCTGAATACCTGGACAAGAAAGGTTGTAAGGAATGCGGTACTAGGCTATGGTAGTGCAATACCCAACAGGAAAGACATTTTGGCCGGAGAAGTATTTTATACATACAAGTAAGTCACACAACATCACAATAGTCAGGATTATATTTTATATTTGTTATTAAATGCCCAGATAGGCCTATATTTCAAGTTCCTTTTTTTATAACACATACAACAATGTTATTTTTACAATGTGATATTTTTATACCACCATATCGTATGTTGTTATTTGTAAATGATGTAAAAGTTTATTATTGTTGTATAGTGTGATATTTTTTATACCACAATATATATAGTATGTTGTTATCTGTATATAATGACAAAGTTTAAAAAGAGTAACAAAGAGAGAGAGGGACAAGAAAGAAAAGGAAGGTTGGAGAGGTGTCGAAGGATTTGACGAGGGCTTATTGTTCAATTTTGTGTAAATTTTTGTACATTTTTAACAGGAATTACATAACTACAAACCTATCTTTTACCAATCAAAAGATACAGACTCCACAAAATACGGAAGAATAATAATAATAACTAGAAATTGTCGGCTAACAATTTGACGGACTTTTCACTGTAAGGACTGATTTGGCCTTCTAATAATAACCTGTGCAAGTCTACAGTAGCTGGCTGAGTAGTGGGGGATTCCTGGAGTGCGAAATGACGTCAGATAAAGAATGGATAAATAACGGCAGCCAATGGTTGGTGTTGTATACGAAGGTAGTCCGTAAGAGTCATATAGTCCGTCCACTATGTACATCAGGATGAAGAATTTAGACTAAATTTTTATCTATTGGTCGGGTTTGCCATGAAGGCTGATGTTAACCCAACGCAGTAGAGATGTAAACTGTCCACACTTTTAAGATTGACAGTGCGTAGTAATCGATGTAGCATTACCAGCGTGTATTAGATTTCTTGATACAATTCAAAGTACTGAGAGTCCCGAAAGCACTTGACAATCGCACAAAAATGAAAACGGTTTTTGAGTTTCACCTTTGAAATTGTATTTGGAGTAGGTCAAGGTCGTTCATTTGCACACACTTTAAAGCCCTTCGTTCAAGCATGCTTCTTCGTCAAACATTGTTACCCTGGAGTTATTGGTTATTCAGAAAAAGTGGTTTCAATATTTTTACACATATGACCTCTGTGACCTTGAAAGTCGTTCAAGGTCAATCATTTTTTCAAAATTGATAGTCAATCATCTGACCATGTTAATGTATCAAATAGTAGGACTCTAGGCCTTGTAGAACTTTAGAAGAAGTCTTTGAAGTTGTTATCTTGAAATAGCACATATGAAGTTTGTGATCTTGATTGTGACCTTGATAGTTGATCAATGTCAACTATTTTTTCAAACCTGATACCCCGACATCTCAGAATATTTAGTATTAAATATCAAGACTCTAGACCATGTGGAACTTAAGAAGAAGATTTTTTAACGTTGGTACCCAATATAGTGAATTTTAACTTTGACCCTTGCCGAAAACCGGAAGTTGACATTTTTTTGTTAAAACAGTAGAAAAAGTAAAATTTTGCCCTTGGCTATCTCTATATGATATCCAAAGATCAACCTCGTGTTTGATATCGTTAACGAAATATATTGGTGTAGGCTGTTAACCAATCAGAGTTTGTGGCGGCCATCTTGGAATATTAATGGCTCCAAAAAGTAACATTAGTTCGTAAGGGCCCCTAGAGGAATACATTTATTAATTGTGGTTAATATTGCAAAGGCAGAATTGGAGAAGTAGATCGTTGAAGTTTTAACATATTGTCAGCATTTTAAAAGATCAAAGGAAATATTTAAAATGGCGTAGAACCTTAATGGTAAATGTTACAGAAAAACTAAAGACATTGAATTCATCAGAATGACATTCTTCATTGATCTGTTGAAGATTTTTTTCAAAAAAATGAAAAATTAATGTTTTTAAAAAATTTGGTGAACTTCGACCCAAGGGCGCACTTTTTAATTAAAAATATTTTGTATTAACATGTAGTGAGAAAAAATTAGATATGGAAATTATAAACAAATAATTTTCTTTCACAAATTCTGTACAATCAACGGTTTTCGAGTTATAGCTGTTTTAAAGATTTTACCCTAAGACGTCATGGCGGCCATTTTGTTTTTTCGATGAAGTTGAAAATGTTATCAAATGTAAGAGGATATCGGGGGAAACCTTTTCCATTACAACTAAACGACATATTTGTCATTGATATTGGAGTAAAACAAGATTTATAATATTGCGATACTTTTAAAAGATCAAAGGAAATATTTCAAAATGGCGTACAACCTTAACGGTAAATGTTATAGAAAAACTTAAGACATAAACTTCATCGGAATGACATCCTCCATCGATCTGTTGAAGTATTTTTCAAAACAATGAAAATTGAATGTTTTAAAAAAATGGTGACCTTTGACCCAACAGCGAGCTTTTTTATTTGAAATATTTTGTATTAACATGTAACAAGAAAAAGTTAGCCCCGAGGACTATCTACATATAATATAATTGCATCAATTCTGTAAATTAAACTGTTTTTGAGTTATGGCCATTTTAAGATTTTAACCTATGACGTCATGGCGGCCATATTTTATTTTTGACCTACTTCAAAATGTTGCTTGATCAGCTTCAGACCTTTTCCTACAACATACCTTACAGACTATAAACCTATCTTTTACCAATCAAAAGATTAGGACTCCGCAAAGTACCGAAGAAGAATAATAAGAACTAGAAATTGTTAGCTAACAATTTGACGGGCTTTTCACTGTATGGACTGATTTGGCTTTTTAATAATAACCTGTGCAAGTTTACAGTAGCTGACTGAGAAGTGGGGGATTCCCGGAGTGCGAAATGACGTCGGAGAAAGACTGGATAAATAACGGCAGCCAATGGGCTTAGTTGTGTACGAATGTAGTCCGTAATTGTAGTCATAAAGTCCGTCCACTATGTACGTCAGGACGATTTATTGAAATAGGTTTTTGTCTATATCGGTTGGGTTTGCCATGCCAAAGAAAGGCTGATGTTTACCCACCGCAGTAGAGATGTAACCTGTCCCTACTTTTAAGATTGACAGTGCGTAGTAATCGATGTAGCATTACCAGCGTGTATTAGATTTCTTGATACAATTCAAAGTACTGAGAGTCCTGAAAGCACTTGACAATCGCACAAAAATGACAACGGCTTTTGAGTTTCACCTTTGAAATTATATTTGGAGTAGGTCAAGGTCGTTCATTTGCACACACTTTAAAGCCCTTCATTCAAGCATGCTTCTTTGTCAAACATTGTTACCCTGGAGTTATTGGTTATTCAGAAAAAGTGGTTTCAATATGTTTACACATATGACCTCTGTGACCTTGAAAGTCATTCAAGGTCAATCATTTTTTCAAACTTGATAGTCAATCATCTGACCATGTTAATGTATCAAATAGTAGGACTCTAGGCCTTGTAGAACTTTAGAAGAAGTCTTTGAAGTTGTTATCTTGAAATAGCACATATGAAGTTTGTGACCTTGATTGTGACCTTGATAGTTGATCAATGTCAACTAATTTTTCAAACCTGATACCCCGACATCTCAGATTCTTTATTATTAAATATCAAGCCTCTAGACTTTGTTGAACTTAAGAAGATTTTTTAAGGTTGGTACCAAATATAGTGAATTTTAACTTTGACCCCTGCCGGAAACCGGAAGTTGACATATTTTGTTAAAACAGTATAAACGAAAAAGTTTGCTCTTGCTTATCTCTATATGATATCCAAAGATCAACTTGCGCTTGATATCGTTAACAAAATATATTGGTATAGGCTGTTAACCAATCAGAGTTTGTGGCGGCCATCTTAGAATATTGATTGCTCCAAAAAGAAACATAAGTTCGGAAGGGCCCCCAGAGGAATATATGTACCAATTTTGGTTATCATTACAATGGCAGAATTGGAGAAGACGATCGTTGAAATTTTAACATATTGTCAGCTTTTTAAAAGATCGAAGGAAATATTCAGAATGGCGTACAACGTTACCGGTAAATGTAACAGAAAAACTAAAAACATCAAATTAATCGGAATGACATTGTGCATTGACCTGGAAAAGATTTTTTCAAAAAAGTCAAAAATTAAAAAATTAAAAAAATTGTGACTTTTGACCAAACAGCGAGCTTTTTTATTTGACCTTTAATGTAATAACATACAATGGAAAAAAGTTAGCCCTGAAGATTATCTACATATAACATTCGTGCATAAAGGCTGTAAATTCAACCGTTTTGCGTTATAGCCATTTTAAGATTTTGAGGTATGACGTCATGGCGGCCATATTGGATTTGTATTGCTTCAAAAAGAAACATTAGTTCATAAGGGCCCCCTGAGGAATGTATGTACTAATTGTGGTTAATATTGCAATGGCAGAATTGGAGAAGAAGATCGTTGAAGTTTGTAAAAATAGTGTCGGATTTTCCAAAAAAGTTCATAGACAATAATGAACACGCCATAGGACGTTAACGGTGAATGTTACAGAAAAACTTTTATGGCCATTTTAAGATTTTTAGGTATGAAGTCATGGCGGCCATATTGGATATTTAACCTACTTCAAAATGTTGCTTGATCATCTTCAGACCTTTTCCTACAACATGCCTTAAAGACTATAAACCTATCGTTTACCAATCAAAAGATACAGAATTCACAAATTGGGGAGAATAATAATAAGGAGAAACATAACAAAAACAAAAGGTCTTTTCGCCAGTTGGTGAAAAGCCCTAATAAGAATAAGAAACATAACAACAAGAGGTCCAAGAGGGCCTGATTTGCTCACCTGAATATTTAAGCAGTCATAGCAAAATATTCTCATTAAATATCATATTGCACTAAAAATATTTCACTCGCAAACTTTGCTGGCTCCATCTGTTGAAACTATCAGCATTTTTTTTATAAGATTCTATGCTTTTTGATTCTTCTTCAGAAGTTGTTTGACATATTTTTTCCTGTGACCTTGTAAGTAGGTCAATGTCATTTTCCTTCTCCAATTGGTTAGCTCTATTCCAAAAAGCTACCAGACAAATCTTATGAATCCATTTCTTTTAGTTCTTAAGAACAAATCCTTTAAAATGTTGTTGACCTCTGTGACCTCTAAAGTAGGTTGAGGTCATTTTCATTCGCAAACCTTGGTGAGCCCTATCCCAGGAATTCACCAGCCAAATATTATAATTTTATGCCTTTTAATTCTTCAGAAGAAGTAGATTGAACCGTTTGAAATATTTGAATGTTGTGACCTTGAAAATAAGTCAAGGTCATTTTCATTCGCAATCTTTATTTGGCTATTTCCCAGGAAATAACCAGCCAAATATTAAGTTTCTATAACTTCCAGTTCTTCAGAAGAAGTTGTTCTAAGCATTAGACATATCTGACTCCTGTGACCTTGAAAGTAGGTCAAGGTCATTTTCATTCGCAAACCTTGTTGGGCTCTTTCCCAGGAAATAACCAACCAAATATTAAGGTTCTATACCATTCAGTTCTTCTGAAGAAGTCATTTGAACTATTTTACATATCTGCCTCATGTGACCTTAAAAGTAGGTCAAGGTCATTTTCATTCCCAAACTTTGTTGGGGTCTTTCCCAGGAAGCTACAAGCCAAATATTTAGGTTCTATAACTTTCAGTTCTTCAGAAGAAGTCGTTTTAAGCATTAGACATATCTGACTCCTGTGACCTTGAAAGAAGGTTAAGGTCATTTTCATCCTCAAACTTTGTCAGGCGCTATCCCAGGAAGTCATCAATCAAATATAAAGATGCTATACCGTTCAGTTCTTCAGAAGAAGTCGTTTGAAGCATTGACATATTTGACACCTGTGACCTTGAAAGAAGATCAAGGTAATTTTCATCCTTAAACTTTGTCGGGCTCTATCCCAGGAAGCCATCAATCAAATATAAAGATTCTATACCGTTCAGTTCTTCAGAAGAAGTCGTTTGAAGCATTTGACATATTTGACACCTGTGACCTTGAAAGTAGGTCAAACTAATTTTCATTCTCAAACTTTGTTGGGCTCTATCCCAGGAAGCCACCAGCCAAATATAAAGATTCTATACCTTTCAGTTCTTCAGAAGAAGTCGTTTGAAGTGTTTGACACATTTGACCCCTGTGACCTTGAAAGAAGGTCAAGGTAATTTTCATTCTCAAACTTTGTTGGGCTCCATCCAAGGAAGCCATCAGCCAAATATGAAGATTCTATACCTTTTAATTCTTCAGAAGAAGTCGTTTGAAGTTTTTGACATATTTGACCCCTGTGACCTTGAAAGTAGGTCAAACTAATTTTCATTCTCAAACTTTGTTGGTCTCTATCCCAGGAAGCCACCAGCCAAATATAAAGATTCTATACCTTTCAGTTCTTCAGAAGAAGTCGTTTGAAGTGTTTGACACATTTGACCCCTGTGACCTTGAAAGTAGGTCAAGGTCATTTTCATTCTCAAACTTTGTTGGGCTCTATCCCAGGAAGCCATCAGCCAAATATGAAGATTCTATACCTTTTAGTTCTTTAGAAGAAGTCGTTTGAAGTTTTTGACATATTTGACCCCTGTGACCTTAAAAACAGGTCAAGGTCATTTTCGTTCTCAAACTTTGTAGGGCTCCTACCAACGAAGCTTTCAGCCAAATATCATGACTCTGGGCCTGTCCGTTCTTCAGAAGAAGTTGTTTAAAGGAAAAGTTGACGGACGGACGGACGGACGGACAGACAGACGGACGACGGACGGACGACGGACGCCGCGCCACGGCATAAGCTCACTTGGCACTTCGTGCCAGGTGAGCTAAAAAGTGGCAGGCTGACTGCGAAAAACTTTGAAACTCTGAAATAGCATGTGTTTTTGGAGGAAACAGAGTTCATGTCCGCAGAAGGGGAATACATTTTACATGCATATAGGATGTTTTTAAAAGAACAATTATCCATCTTTCCAACAGTACTTAGCATTTTCCTGTACATCAACTAGAAATGTTGTTTTTGATGCAAGAAAGTTAGGTGGGGTCGACATTTCGACATCCAGAGCTTTTCACCTTTCTCCTATATATGATCATTGAGGGTGCCATTTTGAATGAAAGTCTATCTGAACCCCTAAAACATGTAAAATTACTCTGAACACCTTAGTGTAGGTCCAAATATAGCTGTAACAAATGATCAGGTCCCTATGCTGGGAGTGTCACATTTTGCACGTGTTTTGCTAGGAAAGTGTCTACACGTCGAGGACTAAGAGTTCATAACATTTTTTTCGTGAGTTGGTGCAGTTCTATGCACGAGAAAGACCGATGTTATGTGTGGGATAAATAGAATTATGTTCAGTAATATACCTTTTATTTTGGATACACAATTTTTAAGAATATGCCATAAGTACTGCGCACAACCAGCTTGGCAGTTTTTCAAATTGTTCAGGTGAGTACAGTGTTTGATTTTTTATATCGGTTGCCAGTCAGGGTGCGTGGTGCATTGAATTGCAAGATGGTCACTTGTAGAATGATAACACGGTTTGACAGGTACTGTACTTTTTATACCCAGTGAGACCCATACTCGTTACCAAGCCAGGAAAAACTTAAAATGTCGGCACTTCCTTAAAAACGATAGTCGGAAGATATTGGGCAGATCTCAAAACCAGATTTTTATTTTTATTTTTATTTATTTCATCTCAATTGAAAGCTTTTTAACTTGCACTGTCAGGCTTTAAGAATGCAAATATTAACATACCATATTTCTCTTTTCCAACCTTGGCTTTCTTCTTCTCGCCTTTACCTGTATGAACAAGTACATTAATTAAACAGATAATATGCATAATGTTGAAAGCTAATTATATGTATTAGATATTTGTATTTAGAAAATTCAAGCCTCACTTGTAATTAATTGTCCACATCCCAATTTCACCTCTCAGAGGCTCTGTTTGTGTGGCCAATTTCACAGGCAAATTTGCAGGTGTTCCTTATTTACTAAGCTCTGCGGTACTTAATTCATAGGAAGAGGAATGCATATTGGAACCTAAATCTTCTGTGTATAATCTGAACATTAAAACAAGGGGCCCAATGGGCCTGAACCACTCACCTGCTGATAATCTCACACTAACAACCTTTAAGTCATTCATTTGAACAAACAAGGTTTGGGAATACGTGACCTCGAGAAAGAACATTACAAGTAATAATCACCAGATGTGATCACTTCATCCATGCAGGTGACTGGTCAAATATGACAAGTGGTCATTGGGGCCTTCATAGTTCACCTGTTTTTATATTTTGAAATTTTGATTCTGTTGGATATGATGCATTTTTATCAAAAAGAGTATAAGAAACACTTTCAGCTGTTAAAACAAGCTATACACTTTTTGGATATTTTTTTTATCGATATAAACAAGGATCGTTTGTATTGCCATTTATTCACTTCTAACACATCATATTAATTTACACTATTAACAAACATCGCAAAATATCATGAACTTCAGCTGGCCTCTATTATTTTAAAGTCAATTAAACATTTAACAAATTTAAACATATGACCTTCAATTAAATTACATCAGGGTCATTCATTTGAACAAGAGGCCCAAGAAGGCCTGTATCGCTCACCTGACTATTTAAGCAGTCATAGCAAAATATTCTCATTAAATATTATGTTGCGCTAAAAATATTTCCCTCGCAAACTTTGTTGGCTCCATCTTTTGAAACTACCAGCAAAATATTATTAAAAGATTCTATGCTTTTTGATTCTTCAGAAGTTGCTTGACATGTTTTTCCCTGTGACCTTGTAAGTAGGTCAATTCCATTTTCCTACTCAAATTGGTAAGCCCTATTCCAAAAGCTACCAGCCGAATCTTATGAATCCATTCCGTTTAGTTCTTAAGAACAAATCCATTAAAATGTTGTTGACCTCTGTGACCTTGAAAGTAGGTCAAGGTCATTTTCATTCGCAAACTATGTTTGGCTCTTTCCTAGGAAGCTACAAGCCAAATATAAAGATTCTATACCTTTCAGTTGTTCAGAAGAAGTCGTTTGAAGTGTCTGACACATTTGACCCCTGTGACCTTGAAAGAAGGTCAAGGTCATTTTCTTCCTCAAACTTTGTCTGGCTCTATCCAAGGAAGCCATCAATGAAATATAAAGATTCTATACATCAGTTCTTCAGAAGAAGTCATTTGAAGCTTTTAACACATTTGACCCCTATAACCTTGAAAGTAGAACAAGGTAATTTTCATTCTCAAACTTTGTTGGGCTCCATCCCAGGAACCAATCAGCCAAATATGAAGATTCTATACCTTTTAGTTCCTCAGAAGAAGTTGTTTGAAGTTTTTGACATATTTGACCCCTGTGACCTTGAAAGTAAGTCAAACTAATTTTCATTCTCAAACTTTGTTGGGCTCTATCCCAGGAAGCCACCAGCCAAATATAAAGATTCTATACCTTTCAGTTCTTCAGAAGAAGTCATTTGAAGTGTTTGACTCATTTGACCCCTGTTACCTTGAAAGTAGGTCAAAGTCATTTTCATTCTCAAACTTTGTTAAGCTCCATCCCAGGAAGCCATCTGCCAAATATGAAGATTCTATACCTTTTAGTTCTTCAAAAGAAGTCGTTTGAAGTTTTTGAAATATTTGACCCCTGTGACATTTAAAGTAGGTCAAGGTCATTTTCGTTCTCAAACTTTGTAGGGCTCCTACCAACAAAGCTTTCATCAAATATCATGACTATAGGCCTGTCCGTTCTTCAGGGGAAGTTGTTTAAAGGAAAGGTTGAAGGACGAGGACGGACGGACGACGGACGCCGCACAACGACATAAGCTCACTTGCCCTTCAGGCAGGTGAGCTAACAAACTAGATAGTCTTTTACCATAGTATGCAACTTGCCAAATACAAGAGGTCCATTGGACCTGTATCGCTCACCTGGTTTTATATTTAAGTCATTACAACTGAATGCATTAGTACATCTTTATATGAAATTTCCTCAAATCCAGACAAGATCTATGTTCTAACCTAACTGGGACCACAATATCTGACTTTCAACTAATCAGGGGCCTCCATTAAGTTGCCATGTAAACAGATTTTGAAATAAGTAATATGTCATATTACAGAGTGTAATTAGACAATATTTTAATTTTCATTCAACTATAAGCTTTTATAAACCTAGAAACCAATTTTTAACAATTTATAAAAACTACACCATAGAATATGATAATCTAGCTGTACCATTTCTTAGGACCGCAGGGGACAAATCAACCTCATTCAATTAAGAAATGTTTGCAGGCAATTAGGGGATTTTAGCGTCTTGAAGCATAATTTTAGATAATTTTCCTCTTTGGGGCCTGGTCTTCCTATCCCCAGGGGTCGAATTTAGGAAATGATTGCCCTCACCCAAAGAAGTTTAAGAGCAAATTTGGTTGAAATCTTCTCTGGCTTTTAGGAGGAGATGCGTTTTAAAGCAAATATAGCTAAGTTCCCCTTCAGGGCCCCACCCCCCCTGGCCTCAGGGGTCGAACCAACCTCATATATTTAAGAAATGATTGCCCTTCCTTAGTGATGCTTCAGACTTAATTTGGTTGAAATCCTCTCTGGCGTTAAGCAGGAGATGCGCTATACAGCAAATTTAGCTAAGTTCCTCTTCAGGGCCCCGCCCCCTTGGCCTCAGGGGTCGAACCAACCTCATTTATTTAAGAAATAATTGCCTATCCCTACTAATACTTCAGACTAAATTTGGTTGAAATCCTCTCTGGTGATTAGGAGGAGATGCGTTTAAAGCAAATTTAGCTAAGTTCCTCTTCAGGGCCCCGCCCCCTGGCCTCAGGGGTCGAACCAACCTCATGAATTTAAGAAATGATTGCCCTCAACTAGTGATGCTTCAGACTAAATTTGGTTGAAATCCGCACTGGTGTTAAGTAGGAGATGTGTTTTAAAGCAAATTTAGCGAAGTTCCCTTTCGGGCAGGTGAGCTAATAACTACCCAAGGCTTCTTCATCTTACAATTTTAATATATTTACCACTGTCACTATGCCATTGGGTAAAGGCTATTCATTGGAACAAATTTTATAACTCTTCATTCCAGTATGTAACTGGCTAAATATCATCACCCTAGAATTCTGAAAAAGTTGTATATAAAGGTTTTAATGTAGTTGACCCCTATTACCTTGAAAGAGGGTCAGGGTAGTTGATTTGAATTAACTTGAAAGCCCTTCATTCCTGAAGGCTAATGGCAAAACATATCTTGGGCTTTTTGTTGTTTTAGAAGAATAGTTTTTAAAACTATTTACCCTGTGCCCTTGAAAGTGGGTCAAGGTAATTCATTTGAAGAAATTTGGTAGCAGTCATTACTCCAGCATGCTAGCTTCCAGATACCATTACACTGGGCCTTTTTTTCAAAAGATGCTGTTTTAAATATATTTTACCGAAGTGTTATTTCCTTTAATTAATTATATTAAACTATATCCTTTCCTTAAGGGGCATTACTATCACAATTTTAATTTTCTCTTAAAAAATTGTAGCACTCAAGAAGAAGTCAAGGATGTTAATTGCAGATGATGAACGAAATGCTACAGCAATAGATCTTATGAGACCTTATAAGAAGCCCAAAGGTCCTGAAGACACTCACCTGATTAATGTGGCCATTCTCGTTTAACTTTCCAGCACTTCATGCCAGCATTATAGCTGCTGATTAATTATCATTATCCCAAGCCTTTTAGTTCTTCATAGAAAGTCATTTTAGTATGTTGACAAATCAGACCCTCGTGACATTAAAAATATGACAAGGTTATTTTTCTTTTAACAAATCTGACCCCTATGACTTTGAATATAGGTCAAAAACATTTCTCTCTTCAAATTTGACTGCACTCTATGCTGAGGTTACCTGTGGCCAAATACATATATCATGATTTAGGTTTTTCCATTCTTCATAAATATTTGCTCATTGTGTGCAATTATGTATAATGCATGTGTACTTTATTGAGGGAATTCTGTTTTTAAAACAAGAGGCCAAAAGGGGCCTCCAGACACTCACCTGATCAATGTGGTCTTTCTTGTCAAACTTTCTAGCCCTTCATGCCAAACGGTTACTTATACTAAGTCCTCCAGTTCTTCACAGAAATTCGCTAGTATTATGACAAATCAAACCCTTACATGCATGACCTTATATATATGTTAATGTAAATGTGTTTGCAAACTTTGTAGCACTCCATAAGAGCAAAATACTGGAAAGATATGACTCTAGGTCTCTCACCTATTCAGAGGAAGTTCTTCAAGCATTTACATAAATTTGACCCCTGTAATCTTGAATATGGGTCAAGATCATTACCTTTTTGTAAACTTTGTAGTATTCCATGAATAAAATTTACTGGCAAAACACATAGTTTTTTTTCCATTATTCAGAAGAGTTTTAACAAGGTTGACTCCTGTGACCTTGATTATACATCAAGTTCATTATGTTTTCTCAAATCTAGTAGCACTCCATGTGAGCGAACTGCAGAACAAATTTTATAAATCTAGACTTTCTTGTGTTTGATTGTTTTGAAAAATTTCACCCCTGATCTTGAAAAAAAAATCAATGTCAAGGTTCTTTTTTTGGCAAATTTTTAGTCGTCCATGGTCGATTGTAGTGACTCTATTGCTATTTGTTCTTCTTTTTTTCCCCTTCAATTTTATATTCTTAAGATGCAAATATTGCACGAAGTGTTGCTAATCACCCCCTCGTGGCCCCCCTTTATAAACAAGTTTTGCTTTTCTTCAAAAATAAAATTTGTAGAGCATATACTAAGGGTGCTGTATAAGGAATATCAAATCAATCATGTTGCCATCATCTACACATTTTGTGCCCTTAAAAAGGCCATCTCCTATATTTTTCACAAAAACGATTTCGGATCAACTTAGGAATTGGTTGAATTCCGTCCTGTGGTTAATGAGAAATGGATACCTTGTCTAAACTCTTACCTTTTTTTTTGGTCTTTTCCACTTTTTGTTTTTCTATGGTAATAGATAAAAATCACCTTGAATCAAAGAACATTTCTTCATGGAAATATCAAATTACTGTGAAACTCTTTGCAATCATATCCCGTCACTATTGCAATACTGCACATTTGCAGATTATACAAACTAAAACATATGAGATAAAAACCATATGCACAAATGAAAAACATCTTCGCATTAAGTAAACTAGACTTTAGAACACAATGTATATTTCTGTGTTTGAAATATTTCTTTAAATAATTATTTAGACGGCATTTCTTCAGAATGTTGTTCTGTAAAGAGTGAGAATGAAATTATTACTTACCTTTCCCAACTTTTGTTTTTGGTTTTACAACTTCTGCATACACATCCTGTTTTCCTTCTTTTGTTTTGTCCACTTCAGCATACAGAGCATTTGGTGATACAAGTTTCGTCTTGGAAGGTTTCTGAACAACAGCATATTCAGAGGAACTACGAGGTAGAGGACCTGATGATTCATATAGAACATTTGTCTTGAGGCCATCTGGATAGAAAAACTACTTAGTCAAACTAACCCAGGAAGTCATCTTTATAAAGCATCAAAATATATATCACCATCTTCATATCGCTTGCAGTACATTTTTTTTCTCTTATCATAATATTCTACAATCTACTGGAGGGAGTTGCTCATATAAGCCCATGCCTCTTTGCCCAAATCCCGGGACCATACCCTCTGTAACCACGGAAAAGAAATAGTGGGAAATGATCGTTTTAAGGAATGTTGGCAGAAATTCACAATTAACTTTCAAAGGAAAATTAAATGACGCCAAAAAGATCTGTACTCTTGTGACACCTTATGAATTTACCCCTTACCCCTTAAGCTTGGGGGTCAGTCCCTTCTTGAGGATAGATTTAGCCGTTTTTTTATTGTGACTGACATTGTATGGCATTTTGTTGGTAGAAACTGTCTAATTCATAACTCTGGTTTGTTCTTGGTTTTAAAACTTCATGCAAAATATCTTTGAAATCTGTGCAGCAGTTTTTACAGACCAATAGAAAATGTCAATTGCTTACAGACAAACAATGGGCACATCAGACTCTGTCTCAGGTGACCCAAAATTCCACAAGAGGCCCAAGGGCCTTAGCGGTCACATTATTATTATATTATATAGGTACTCGTAGCTCAATTTCATTGTTGAGATGTGATGTGGAAATCAATAGGTAAACAAAGTGAACAAGAGGCACAATGGGCCTGCATCGCTCACCTGGTATAAATCTCACACTTGTAACCTCAAAAGTGATCTAAACTAAAGCTACAGGCAAAATAAAATATCAGTATTTATGATTAAAATTCATTCAAAAGAACCTGTTATTTTTTTTTTAAACATTTCACCCCTGTGATTGAAAATCAAACAAAGTCATTATGTTGAACACATTTTATAGCCTTTCATCTCAGGATGCAACTTGCAAAGTATCAACATCCTGGGACCCATGGTTATTCTGAAGTGGTTGTTTAAAGATTTTAAACAAATTTGACCCATGTGACCTTGAATATAAGTCAAAGTCATTCACTTTAACAAACATAGTAGTCCTTGATCCCAGCATGCTACTGACTAAATATCAACATCCTGAGGTTTTTTCGTTATTCAGAACCTTTTTTTTTTTTTTTTTTTTTTGAACATATTTGCTCATAGTGACCTTGAATATGATTCAAGGTCATACATTTAAACAAAGTTGGTAGCCCTTGATCCTAGTTATAATGCTACTGACTAAATATCATCACCCTGGGCATTTTTGGTTATTCAGAAGAAGTTTGACCTTGAATATGGGTGAAGGTCATCCATTTGAACAAACTTTTTTCTCTGAATTCGTGAGAACTTCGTGAGACATTTAAAACATAAATTATATAGCATATATCATAGTATTGAATCATTTGTACTATTCTGAAGCCTCTAATTAGTTTGTTAGAGCCAAAATTGAAGATTTTTTGATATTTTAAAGGATTTTAGGGGGGGTTACACATGACATACGGTCCAGATAAAGCTATCAATATTTAAAAGTAAATAAATCGCATAAAAGGCAAAAAATAATAGTAATTAAAACAAGAATTCCATGGAAGTGGATGTGTCGCCTGTGCAGGAAGCTGGGAGATTACGAAGAAATAGATACACTTTTCATTTCAAGAAATAATGTTAAAAGTAAGCAATAATCATAGATTATGTTTTTGGACGGCATCATTTTTTTATATAATCTGTTATTCTGGGAAGAATACTCTGAGTTTTAAGGAACTTGCTATGGATCCTCATTGTCTCAATTCCAAGTTTAATTTGTATGATTTGTCGGATGATTTCCCATAAATAAATGAATAAACTTGTGGATTATGATGTTAAAAAACTAGTGTTGTCAATAACATTTGGAGTAAGACGGCATTTCAGAGGTATACACGGTGGGTCAAGTGGTAGATCGAAGCCGTCCAGTATACAGTTTTAGTGAAGTTTCTATTTATAGTAACAGTGACCTTGACCTTTGACCTTCGGACCTGAAAAGCAATCCCAAGCAAGCAATTTTGGTAAGGAAGCACTGCATGAAGTTTGAGTTTGATCGGCCAAAGGAAACTCAAGTTATCGCACGAAAACATATTTTCTATTTATATCCTATCAACCAGGCTAAAAAAAGGTACATTGAGGCATGCCTATTTCATGCCTAAAATGTACCTCTACTTCTGGGGTATTTTTAAAGTATACCTCAATTGTGCCCCATTTGGACTCTTAATTTTATCAATGTGCCTCAAACGTGCCCCATTTGGACTCTAATTTTATAAATGTGCCTCAAATGTGCCCCATTTGGACTTAGGTCTCTTCCACATGCCTCAAATGTGCCCCATTTGGACTCTAATTTTATCAATGTGCCTCAAATGTGCTTCATTTGGACTTTGATTTTTTTAATGTTCTTCATTAGGACTTATAGATTTCTTCCACATGCCTTAAATGTGCCCCATTTGAACTCATTTTTATCAATGTGCCTCAAATGTGCCCCTGATTTGGACTCTGATTTTTCACATGTGCCACTTTTAGACTTTGATTATTCTTAACGTACCTCAAATGTGCCCCATTTGGACTTGAACTTGTTCTCAATACTGCAAAATTGCCCACTTCAAATATGTTCGTTTCAACATTTTTTTCAGATTTGACATATACTTTTAATGATTTTATTTTTTTATAAAATTAACCATCAAAATGTCTTTTTTGAATGCCATTTGCAAAATAAAAATAAAATTATATAACAAGCTTAACGAATGAATAAATAAACTTGAATTCTATGAATTTACATGGTTTAACTCAGAGACAAGTAAAGCCACGTATCTGTCTTATATAAAACAGAAATTCATAAAACACTTTTTTGTTTCAGTCATTGTTGCATTTAACTTTCAGTCCCAACAGCTAGAAAGACATTATTGAAAGATGTCAACGACACATTAGAGTGACATATTTATTAAAATGTAAAACGAAAACAATTAAACTACACAATGGAAGTTTAAACAAGAGGCACATGGGCCTTAACGGTCACCTGATATATTTATACAGAGAGTTGATTTCATTTTTAACATGAACAGAAATATTATTCAAAGTGACAAAAAACAATAAAACCACCTTATTCAATATCTAGCATACAGATTTCAGACTAAAAAGGATTTGAAACTAGCACCTCTGATTCTAAACAAGGAAAATGAAGAAATTTTAGCACACTGACTCCTTTGAGCCCCACCCTACAGCCCTTGGGGGTAGGGCTGGCTCAAAATTTTCAAAGTATCAAACTGTCAATTCAAGGTTATAATTCCAATCAAGTTATTAACATGTAATATTCAAAGTATCATTTGCCATTATAAAC
>NW_018405769.1:304188-335640 GCF_002113885.1 Mizuhopecten yessoensis
TGCTACCTAATACTGATAATGCTAACCCAAATTGAATTACTTCCAATGGAAATTAAACAAATGTTGGTCCAAAATGTGATTTCCCTATATAAACTATAGTAAAGTTTACCCCCTCCCCAGGGGGAAACGTGAGACCCCAGGGTCAAGAAATTCACAATTTCGGTAAAGCACCTTAAGACTCTTCCATCTATGAAGAGTATTTGATTCTACCATATCAGGGTCTTGAGAAGAAGATTTTTGAAATTTTAGTCAATTTGACCCTTTTTGGCCCCGCCCCGAAGGCCCCTAGGGGCGTAGGACTAAAACGGCAACTATTTTTGTTGACCTTTGTCCATGGAAGGTCCCTGCAAAATTTCATTGAAAGTAGTAACTACAAGCGTGTGTTTATACCTTGTATTTCTATTTCTTGAACTGATGTTTGAAAACGTGTCGGAAAGATCGTAGAAATGTTAAAATCGTGTTTGGCTTCGTTGTGTAAGACTTCGTTTTTCTTTTCGACGTAGATGTCGACAGCCAACATTAAGACGGGGCTTCAAACAATATATTAGTGTTATATTGTTGATGAGATAGGTGACTCTTTTAATTTACAAGTTAATTGCATTGTGAACGAGCCATTTCTACCGAGTCCGCCGAAGCCATGTGAAGCCATAACCCGGAAGTATATTTGAGAATAGAGAAAACGCGCGGATTCATTGCGTACGACACAACGTGTCTATAAACCCCTATCTGTCATACTGTTTTTTCTGTCACTTAATATAATTATATCATTCACAAATACGATAAAATGGGGAAGGGGCTGGAAAGTAACACGAAGACGTTAATAGTTCAATCGTCATTCCTCGTATGTAAACAACTATTTTCCCATGATGCAATACCATTAAATTAGACAATCACAACAAAGTGGGAAATTTTTTCATCATTTGATTCAACTTTGACCCACGACCTATATTCTGCGAATGTAAACAACCTGGTCGATCTCAAAACGCTTCAACTTTACTGTAGTATTTTCAAGTTATGCTGGAGTTTACCGGTATCCAGTCTCTGAGAACAAGACATTGAATGGTGAAGTCAGAACAGAATGTGTTTTCTACACAAATGGCGACGAAATCAATTCACTTATCCCAGACCTCGCCGGAAAACATGGCGGCCATTACGTAAGTTTACATGTGAAAATTTCGTCAATGTAACTTTTAATTGTTTTGACAGAAATAAATATCAAATACTTCACCCAATTGGTCATGTTCATGTTGTGTCGACGGTCTGTTTACATTACGTCATTCGGGCTTTTACCGGAAGTAAGGCGCGAGAGACCCCATGATGCTTGGGTGAATATACCTGGACCCCAACTCTCTTCCTTCCAGGATTCAAGACTGTATGGACGGCTTATTGTGCTCTGCATATTGTAGACATTGTAACCCATTCTTCGTACAGTGTGCTCCACTTATATTAGTGACAGTTTCTCGGTTACCTCGCATATTGTTGGGTACCGTGACAGATACTTATTGAACTAGTAATACTAGCGTTGTGAGCTATATCACTCTTGCCTGACCAGAGTCCAGCGACATAGAGATATAGTCAACCACGTGGCGGCTTGGAATACCAAGATAGAAGGTAATTATTACTTCATTGGTGTCAGAAGTGCTAGGTTAGCATTGCCTTTAGTGTGTAATATTATTCGCGCTGTATTTCTGATAATTCAACAGCTTTGAGTCAGAATTTTTCTGATTTTTTCCTGTTGTAGTAGTCACGTGGTCACGCGGTTTTCAGGTACCATTCCGATATTTGTATCAGATATCTGGATATTACGGTATTATTTTTGAAAGAGAAGACAAAGCAGATTAACAAGCAGATTAACAAGCAGTTATTTAAACAAACAAGAGGCCCATGGGCCTACACGGTCACCTGAGTCTACAGTATTTATTTTTGTTGTTAAAATATATACCAATTTGAGTAAAAAATAGTATAATGTTAACTTAACTTTGTCAGGACCATGAGCTGATCATTCCTAGACCAATTTTAAGTGAGATCGGCCTATTAGAACTTAGTAGCAAAATAGCGGCCATGGCAGCCAAATTGTATTTCTGATTGACCCGAAAAATAACAACACTTTGTCAGGACCATGAGGCGATCATTCCTACCAACTTTCAGTTCAATCGGTCCAGCAGAACTTGACTTTAAGTTTGAAATAGGTTTTCAAAATGGCGGCCGTGGCGGCCATATTGGATTTCTGATCGACCCGAAAAATAACAACACTTTGTCAGGACCATGAGGCGATCATTCCTACCAACTTTCAGTTCAATCGGTCCAGCAGAACTTGACTTTAAGTTTGAAATAGGTTTTCAAAATGGCGGCCGTGGCGGCCATATTGGATTTCTGATCGACCCGAAAAATAACAACACTTTGTCAGGACCATGAGGCGATCATTCCTACCAACTTTCAGTTCAATCGGTCCAGCAGAACTTGACTTTAAGTTTGAAATAGGTTTTCAAAATGGCGGCCGTGGCGGCCATATTGGATTTCTGATCGACCCGAAAAATAACAACACTTTGTCAGGACCATGAGGCGATCATTCCTACCAACTTTCAGTTCAATCGGTCCAGCAGAACTTGACTTTAAGTTTGAAATAGGTTTTCAAAATGGCGGCCGTGGCGGCCATATTGGATTTCTGATCGACCCGAAAAATAACAACACTTTGTCAGGACCATGAGGCGATCATTCCTACCAACTTTCAGTTCAATCGGCCCAGCAGAACTTGACTTTAAGTTTGAAATGTAAAATGTTAACGGACGACGGACGACGGACGACGGACGACGACGGACGAAAACGGATAGCAATAGGTCACTTGAGCTAAAGCTCAGGTGACCTAAAAACAGAACAAAAAAAAACATGGCCGAACGGGATTTGGTAAATATAAACACGGCAACAGAGATGGAAATGAGGCAACTTCCAGGCATAGGGCCGAAGAGAGCGGCCAGAATTATGGAAATACGGGAGCAATGTGGGTACGTTTCAATGCCCCAATTTACGGCGGTTTTTCATGGAAGAAAGCTGGACAGGGACCTGGTAAATCTTATAGATTTTGAGGACAATATCCCTGGGCCGGAGGATCAACATTCTGAGTCACATAATTTAAGGGACCTGCTAGGACAAGTACCAGCTATGGGTACTATCACACCCCAACAAGGGACGCAGGACCTAGGGCGCTCATTACCGAAGGAACCCCCACAAACAGCCCCGATAATGGCTCCTACCCAGGTTGCCCCATCCCGTGTTACCCAACCCAAGGTGGTCCCACCCCAGATAGCTGCACTCAATGTTCCCCAAACCCGTGTTACACCCACCATTATGTATGGTGCAGGTAGGGAGGCTGATACCCGTTACCAGGATGTGGAGGATAGTACTGACAACGGAGTTGACCCATGGTCACCATTAAATCTACCGGGTAAGCAGTTGAGACGTGCACGAAACCCATATATGGCCGATTTCCCCAAGGTTCCAGACAGGACCCAAGTTCCTGTAGTAGGGGGAGAGGGAGTCAGACATAGGGTGAGGTCAAAACATGGGGTGAAACAGGAGATGGTGGAGCACAGCGCAGCTGAATCAGGATATTCCTATACATCAGGTTCCATCAGCGTGCATGAAATGTATCAGGAGCTGATAGGAATGCGAAGCAGTAGTTTGGCGTTTAAGGATAACTTCCAGCACCAGTCTAGTTGTCCGTCTAGTCCAACTGTTTACCAGGACATGCCAGTGAGGACCCTGAGTAACCTTGACAAGGTCAAGCAGCAACATGACATTAGACAGTATGCATCAAGTAGGTGCTCGAGGTCATCAAGGTCAAGGTCGCCGGATGTAGTTCCTACTCATAGGAAACATGTAGGGGCCCCTGGTACACAGATGGTATCATCTAGGCATAGAAGAGACCACAAAAGGTCACAGGACAGCAGTGATGGCCGAGATTTGGTATCAGACCGGACACGAGGGAAACAGTATGAGGGGAGACACAGGGGTAATCAACACAAATACAGAACCCCGTCAAGGTCACCCTCGCCTTCGGGGTCATTATATGACACGAGGTCAAAATCCAGGTCGAAGCCATCAGGGAGGCATGCTGGGAAGTCCTCAAGGACGCCATCAAGGGACGGACATGGCCGTAGACATAGTCCTTCTAGGATGGGACATGGCTCTTATAGAGCTAAATCTCGTCACTGCCAGTCACGTAAGCATTACAGCTCTGATTCTGATTCACAGAGCCCTTATAGAGGCTATCGGAACAGAAAAGATAGGTCGCATTCCAGACATCGACATGGACAACGTCGTCATGATCGTGAGGCGAGAGAGAGATCAAGGTTTTACTTTGATTCATCAGCTACCTCTAGTGACGGCGACTATTCGGAGGAATACCAGGGACATTCATCCAAAAGGGGAAATCCTATGAGAATACCCAAAAATTTGAAGTTCGATGGTAAGAGTAATTGGCTGTCCTTCAAGTAGAAGTTTGACAGCTACAGACATGTCCTCGAATGGTCAGACAGCCAGTGTCGGGATTACCTTGGATGGACATTAGAAGGAAAGGCGTTAGATTATTACACCCTAGTCACTTAGATGGGGAGCTGCCATTCTTTCCAGGAAATTATGCGTAAGCTGGAGACTCGTTTTGGCGCTAAGGAGTTAACAGAGACGGCCAGAATAAAGTTTCAACAGGCCAGTCAACGCCAAGACGAGCCCTTAGATGAGTGGGCAGATAGAGTCATGACTCTAGCCACTTCAGCTTTCCGCCACCTCCCGGAAAAATATGGCTGTACAGAAGCTATTGCCAGATACTGCCAAGGAGCCACAGACAAGGAAGCCGGTAAACATGCCTGTCTGGGCCATCCAAGGTCAATGGAGGAGGCGACTAACCTGATGAAGCAATATCAGTACGTCAGTCAGGCTGTGGACAGAAAAAAGGGAAAGCGCAAGGACCAGGACGTTACTGTAAACGTCAATGCGGTGTCTGCAAGCGAATCCAAAATGGAGGAGTTGATAGAAAAAGCTATCAATAAGCTTGCAGAGAAACTGGGCAAGACTAAGGTACAGGACCCCAAAGCCAGCGATAAACCCGCGTACAGCAAGGATTATAAATCCAATGTCAAATGCTTCTTCTGTAAGCAGACAGGAAGAAGGAGTGTAAGCGGTACGCAAAATGGCTGGAGAAGCGGAAGGCGGATGAGGGCAAGGAGACGCCAAAGGATTCTTTAAACTCTTAAGGCCCAGGACTACGGGCCATGCCCCTGAGCCATCTGCTAAGTAAGGCCTAGTTTCATCATCATTGGAGACTGCTTCCCTTAAGGCTGTGTCAACCCCAGTGAATATTTTGATGGATTTGTCCACAGCTGATGACGGTAAAATAGGTGAACTGATGAGGGGTTCTGAGGTCACCTGTACTTCTAGTTGGGTGAAGGAGGCTTTTAGTCTCACCTCTGAACCGGAAGTTAAGGGACCACATATGTCTGAGGCTGCCTGTGCTTTTAGTACAGGCAGTGAGGCTTTTAGTCTCACCTCAGAAAGGGAGATAATTCATGTTAACCAAATATGTGCAGGGTCTTCACTAGTGAAACTCACAGTAGGTGAGGTACTCATCACCGCCAGAATTGATTCCGGGGCGGAAATGACCATTATTTCTACTTCAGTGTATGACAGGTTCCAGAAGAAGACCCAGAAGTTAAAACAGGTTGTTATGCACCTGGCGGATACAGAATCATCACTGGAGGGATTTTTAATACCTCCAGTATCATTGAAAATCGGCCAGAGTGTGTTCAGGGCAGGTCTGTATGTAGCCCCCATTGCTGATGAGATGTTGTTAGGACATGATCTCTTGCATCATTGGGGGGCCGTACATGACATGAGGTCTGATACTCTCCTTATAGGGGAGGAAAGAATATCTTTGAACACAAAATTCTCTGGGGATAGGCCGGTTGTAGCCAGGGTTACAGCAACCAATAAAGTTGTGGTGCCCCCCAATACTGTCGTCAGGGTAACGGGAAAACTTGCAACACTCTAAATGTGTTAGTACCCAGTGTGGTTCGGAGTTCAAATACCGAGCCTGTGGTCTGTTTGGATAATCTGACAGACAAGTACAAAACTGTGAGAAAAGGTGATTTTCTAGCCGATGCCTTTGAGGTTCAGGATTTTATAAGTCCTGATATGTCTTAAAGACATACAGAAGAGGTCGTTGGTTGTGCAGACCTAGAGACCGGGTCTGATGAGGTCGCATCTTGTTGCCAAATCGGACAACCGGAAGTGCGGTTGAGGGAAGTACCGGAACATCTACAGAAGTTAACAATGGATTCCAGTAAGCATTTGACTGAGGCTCAACAACTCGATCTTTGTGAACTTATTTGTGAATATGAGGATGTATTTGCGAAGAATGAGTTTGACCTTGGAAGTTTTACGACTATAGAGCATGCTGTAGACACTGGTGATGCTAAGCCTATTAAACAGCGCATGCGCAGAACTCCGGCCTCATTTGTTGGTGAGGAGGAGGCGCATCTTAAAAAGATGCTGGATCCTGGTGTCATACAGGAATCCATGTCCCAATGGGGCTCTGCGCCAATGCTCATCCGACGAAAGGACGGTAGTATGCGTTGGTGCATTGATTACAGAGCCCTCAATGATGTGACTGTGAAGGATACTTTCCCTTTGCCGTTGGTGGATGATTGTCTGGATACGCTGTCCGGTAACACCTGGTTCTCGAAATTGGACGCCAATAATGCATACTGGCAAGTCAAGATTAAGGAATCGGACAGAAAGAAAACAGCGTTTCTGACGAAGTTTGGTCTGTTTGAACATGTAAGAATGGAGTTTGGCCTTACCAACGCTCCTGCTACTTTTTCCCCGAGTGTTAAATCTGACTTTGAGAGGTCTCACCTGGAAAACATTACTCACCTTTTTAGACTACATCTTAATTCTAGGAAATCACTTTGATGAGCACCTCCAAAATCTGAAGGACGCGTTGGGAAGATTCAGACAGCATGGCATGAAGTTGAAACCAAGAAAATGTCTTCTTTTCCAACCAGAGGTAGAATTCCTGGGCCGCATGGTAAGTAAAAACCAGATAGCCATGTCGGACCATGACACCGGAACAGTAGCTAACTGGCCAGTTCCTAAAAATACGAAGGTTTCTCGCCTTAGTGAATTATCACCGGACTTTTGTAAAAGGTTTTGCCGAGTTAGCTCAACCCTTGTATAGGCTCACTGGAAAAAACAAGTTCCACTGGGGAGATGTGCAGCAGGATGCCTTTGAATCCTTACGGAAGGTATTGACTGAACCACCTGTATTTTTGGCGCTACCTAACGCGGTCAGCCCGTTCATATTGGACACAGATGCGTCGGATACCGCCATTGGGGCAGTTCTCAGTCAAATTCAAGACGGGGCGGAGAAGGTTATTGCTTATAGTAGTTTCTCTCTAACCCCGGAGCAGAGGAGGTATTGCACTACCCGGAAGGAGCTTCTCAATATTGTGAGATTTACAAGACAGTTCAAATACTATCTACTAGGTAAACAGTTTACCGTCAGGACAGACCACTCTAGTTTAACTTGGTTGCTACGGTTCAAGGATCCACAGGGACAGTTGGCACGATGGATGGAAGAACTTTCACAATATCATATGATTGTGACTCACAGGGCTGGGGCCAAACATGAGAATGCTGATGCACTTTCGCGACTTCCTGATGAGTTAACCCCGTGCCCATCCTATGTTGCCGGGATCAGACCGGAAAGTTTACCCTGTGGAGGCTGTAGTTATTGTCAACGAGCAGACAAACAATGGGGCGAGTTTGCTATGGATGTGGATGACATTAGAAACCTGACGGACAGTTCTCCTTGCGGGGACCAGAGTTTCCAGTCCATTGGGACTGATGTGGCCACAGTTAAACATAACCTGCAAGGCCAGGCGGAGGGAGTAACTCCTAGGGAGTGTCCTGAGCTTATAGGTCAGGCAAACTTCTGTAAGGAGCCCTCTGTGGGCAGTATGCTTAACCCTCATGCCAGGGGTCGATTTTCCATGAGTGGTTTAAGTTCTCTCGTATACCCTCAGGGTATGCATGCCAGTCAGACCCAATCCTCTCAGTTTGAGGGTCAACCGGGCTTGGGAAAACATCAGGATAGCACGGTTTCCCAGGTCACTCTTGGCTACGAACACGCTGATGGTGGTAGCCATGACAGCCGGCTGACAACTGAGCCAGTACTGCAGGCTTTGTCTCCAGACAGTTGGTCCACTTTATCGGTGGAACCTAGAGTTGATGGATCAAGTTTTGATATTGAGTTTCAGGACAGCCAGTTTCATGTGAATATGTGTACCGTCAAGCTAGCTCAGGAAGCAACTGTTGGGTCGCCATCTTGTTGGGGGTTTACGTATCGTGAACTTGAGACTGAACAAGGAAAAGATGACGCTTTGCAGTTTATTATCAGATACCTGACTGACGGTACGGAACCTGAGCAAGGGGAATTGCACCTGGCATCTCCTGAAACTAAGTATTACTGGTTGAACCGGGAGTTGTTTCTCCTTAACGACGGTGTGGTGTTCATGAAGAAAGCTGACAGTAAGGACTTGGCGCTTATAGTTCCACAGTCCTTGAAGGAAAAAGCAATGCAGTGGCATCATGACCTCCCCTCAGCTGCTCATTAAGGTATGGCAAGGACTAAGGCGAAATTGAAGGAGAAGTTCTTTTGGGTTCGCCTTGGTACGGATGAGGAGGCCTATGTGTCAACGTGTGAAGTTTGCACCCGAAACAAGAAAAACAAACCCTACGGAAGGGTTCCCCTAACGCAGTATCATGCGGGTGCCCCCATGGAACGTGTGCACATAGACTTCCTTGGCCCCTTACCTAAAACGGCAAGCGGAAATGAACATTGTCTAATTATAGTAGACCAGTTCACCAAATGGGTAGAGTGTGTTCCTTTGCCTTCACAAAAGGCTGAGGGGACAGCGAAAGCGGCAATTGATGGGTTTTTACATGGTTTGGGTATCCGTTCCAACTTTTCTCAGACCAGGGGCGCATTTTTGAGAGCAAACTCTTTGAATCATTGTGCCGGGCTTTACAGATTCACAAGGCCCGTACAACGCCTTATCGCCCCTCATCAAATGGACACGTGGAACGGTATAACCGAACACTTATGGACGCCGTACGCTGTTTCCTTGGCAAGTCCCAAAACAAGTGGGATGAGCATGTCCAACAGATCGTGGGAGCTATCAGATGTTCCGTAAACAAGAGTACCAGATACACGCCTAACATGCTCATGCTTGGGAGAGAGGTGAATACGCCAGCACAGTTGATGTTTCCTATACCAGGCCAGAATAATAACAGTCTGGATTAGTATGTGTCCAGCCTGATGGGAAGTATCCAGGAAGCTCACACCGTCGCCAGAAATACGCTGAAAACACCTCTACGCCGTATGAAGCGTTATTATGACCTTAAAGTCCTACTGAGACCATACGCCGAGGGGGATGTGATGTATTTGCTGGATTCAGCAGTCGTGAAGGGAAAATGCAAGAAATTGTGTTCTCCCTGGAAAGGTCCTGGAGTAATAATCAAGAAGTTATCCGCATGCCTGTACCAGATCAAACTCAGGAACTCTGTGTTCATCACCAATCATGACCGGATGATGCCATGTAGGGATAGAAAGCTCCCGGCGTGGATCAACATATTTAAAACACAGGGGGAAAAGGATGAGTTGGATACGTCTGACCAGAGCACAGAAGTCTACTGCATTTGCAGGAAAGCTTGGCAGGGTCGATTTATGATTCAATGTGACTATTGTCAGGAATGGTACCACGGATCTTGCGTCAACGTGACTGCTACAGACGCGCTTGAAATAGACAAATACACATGCAGTGGTTGTAGCAGTAACTAATCATGTGTTTTGCTCTAGTATATTGCAGGTATGGCATCTGGACGGAACCAATCTTTCGCGGACGAGGTCTCGCAGCTTATAGATAAGGGCCAGTTGTATCAACCGGCCCGCAAGTCCGTCGAGCGATTGGGTTTGGCTCAGGTGTCGGATTCTAGGATGAAGGCCCTACTTCTCGCGATGTGTGATTTGGCTAGGGGGAAGACCACCCAGAGGGGATCACAGCAGTATCGTCGTGATTCATGGCTCAGGTCTTGCGAGGAGACCCTGAACGTCTGTCAGCTGCAGTCGCACGACTGGATTGCGGCTAACGTCTATCGTATCGGTAGGCGTAACAGACCAGGACCTATTGCCGCGGAGTCCAGGGCTATGTACCACGATATACGGTTGTCTACGGATCCCAGCTTGGCACGGAGGGTGGAGGAGGTTTCGTCGCGAAGCCCTGAGATGGTGCGAATGGAGAAGGACACCTTGGATCTGGGAGCGGACCCCCAGAACCCCAGGCAGTGACATAGCCGGAACCGGTATCCCCGAAGTCGCCATCACCACCTCCCAAGAGGAAACCAGCGTCGATCTCACACCCCTGTGGAAGCCGAAAACGAGTCACATCGGGTTGTTATGCTGCTGTGGGCGAGACTCTGATGCGAGGTGCGTATCGTGCCTCCTCAGAGGCTAAACCCACGGTGGCTGAGCGACAATCTCGAGAAGGGCATCCCGAGGGTCCGAGGAGGAGTCCAAGGAAGCATTATAGCTCTCTCCGGCATAGTCCCCGTAAGGCCCTTAGTGAGAATGTGCGGGCCGACCCGAGCGCCACCAGGAAGCGACCAATCAGTCAGCCGGCGGCTCCTCAATCAAAGAGGTTATCCCTCGGAGGAGGGATAGCGTTTACCCGGACGGTCTCCTCCACTGAGGCGGCTCCTGGGGGCTTGGTGATGGATTGCTCGCCTCCATGCATTCCGGGAGCATATACCTGGAATCTTCAGCGAGCATGTGGACCCTGACAGTCAGGAAGTGTTGCAAGGCAGAGAGGCTGCTCTCATGCAGGCTGCTGTTTGGCTCCTCCGGAGGCCAGTGGGGCATCTCGGGGACCTTCGGGAATTCGTGGAGATGCAGCACTTGTTGACAACAAAGGGAGGTGTCAATATCACGGACTGTCAGACGGTGGCTATGAGGGCATTCAGTAGTTATCTGGGTGAGCCGATCCAAGACAAGTATACAGTGGATCCAGTGAATTCCATAGCTGCTGCTCTTATCCACTGGAAGGCGGTTCTGTTGATGTTGGCGCGGATGACCTCGAGTGAGCGTGAGTACTGGAGGACTCAGTTTCCAATTCCTGAGGAGATGGCAAGGGCCAGGCCCCGTGCATTTGACTCTCATTTCCACCTCGACCGGACACTGCGTGAAATGGGTTTACCAAAGGAGACTACTTTCCAGTCCTTACTTGCACTCAGTCCAATGGAACCAGGACAGGAGATTGAGGTTGTCGGAACCTGTGCCTGTTACGTACTGTGACCCCATTACCTACCCAACTAAGGAGCATCTGGCTACATTACCAGAGGACATGGAGATCGCAGTGGGGGTGCATCCGAAGCACCAGTACTCGCAGGATCAGTTCAAGCGCGTTGTCCAGGAGCTGTGTCAACTCATCAAGTTGCCTCATGTCGGAGCAGTCGGCGAGATTGGGTTGGACCATTCCGTCCCTAGGGAGCGGTGGGCTCAGCAGTCAGTTATGCTGAAGAAGATTCTGCTACTGGTGGAACCCAGGCATGTCTTGGTAATACACTTTAGAGGAATCACCGGAGACAGTGGAGCGGAAGCCTATCTACTTCTGCTCTATTATGTGAAGAAGGCTGTGCGTCCTGACCAGAGGATAAATCTCCACTGTTTTAGTGGGGATTCTTACGTCCGTGACCAGTGGACCAGTGCCTTCTCACAGCTGTACTTTGGATTCACCAGTATGGCTGCTAAGTTCAACAACCAGCAGTCCAAAGCCATAAGGGGGAATCCACTCTGAGAGAGTACTGTTAGAGACGGATGCTCCCTATTTTGCCAGATTCGGAACCAGGTCTCTGCACCAAAACGCCCGACGACTGTATCAACGCTTGTAGGCTATATTCAAACACCTATGGTCAGGGGTACCTGATCTTTTAGGCCAGGTTCGTGCTTATAGTGCTACCCTGTACCTATACTCCAGGAGACTTAAAGAGGCTGTACCTTAACTCTGTGTTTCATGGAGCAACAACCAGTAATGGAACATTTTGTGAAAACACAGGCTTATAGCTTGTGGGAACTCTGATTAAGGACCAGGGTATTCTCCAAATCAGGACCTCCCAGAACAAAGGACTTTCATTATAAGGTTGGGAGGAATGTTGTGTCGACGGTCTATTTACATTACGTCATCCGGGCTTTTACCGAAAGTAAGACGCCAAGGACCCCGTGCTGCTTGGGTGAATATACCTGGACCCCAACTCTCTTCCTTTCAGGATTCCAGACTGTACGGACGGCTTATTGTGCTCGGCATATTGTAGACATTGTAACCCATTCTTCGTACAGTGTGCTCTTCTTATAGTAGTGACAGTTTCTCGGTGACCTCGCATATTGTTGGGTACCGTGACAGATACTTATTGAACTAGTAATACTAGCGTTGTGAGCTATATCACTCTTGCCTGACCAGTCCATCGACATAGAGATATAGTCAACCACGTGGCAGCTTGGAATACCAAGATAGAAGGTAATTAAAACTTCATTCATAAGAGATTATTCTTCATTGTTTTTTAACTCATCGGTGACAATCGAGCTATAGCTTCTGCACCCCCGGGGCTGCGGCAACCACTTGGAATATTTTTAGAAGTTTTGAGGCAAGTTTTCAATGTTTTTGACTACACAAGTCTCTATGCATCTATTCGGGGTGTGATACAATAACAGTTTAACGTTTTAAAATGTTTGTATTGTTTTCAAAATTTCAGCGTGCTGATAATCGTCAAAACTTTTTTAAGTAATTTTATTTTAACGTTTTAGGGTTGTTCAACGTTTCGAAATTAATTCTTACTACAAACAATGTGTGTGAATTAATGTTTTATTAAATGTTAAAATTACTTTTTTCTTTCACATTTTGCTTTGGCTTTTGGTTTATGATTTTGAATTTTTCTCAATTGACTCCATCGAAATATTATAAATATTATTCCTTATATTTCAATGACATTTTTTCTTTCTGTTTATACACCAGTCAAACCCCTCTATATCTTCAAAATTACAGGTTCATTTAATTGCAGATCATCACAGATTTTTTTCTGATATATTATTCCAATAATTACAGCAGACATGTACATTGCTTAGTTATTTCATCATGTTACATCATAATGTAATTTTCATACAATCTTTGCTTGTTATGTGCATACACATCCCTGTATATGTACATTTAAATGTTCAAGATATTCTTTTTATCATATATATTCAATATTTTATTTTATGATCATTATGGACTGTCTGTATCAATCAGAAAAAAGGAAAGGAAAAAAAGTCTTCTTGAACATTTTAGCCTGATAAAATACATTTTTTAGTTAAAAAATATTTTATTAATATGATTGATTAGTCAGTAAGTTTTTCAAACTTATCGATGACTTCTCCAAATAGGTCACGTGATGGCATGAAAGATGATATATACATTAAGAAACAAACAAATTGATGAAACATATCACAGTGAAATCGAGGATTTGGGGAGGGGGAGAGAGAAAGGGGGGTGAGGGTATAAATAGAGAGCAGATATTTAATCAAATCTTCCTGACTTACCTTAATAAAATTATAGTGTTGTTATATGTCTATACACATTGAAAAATCTTAAAAGTTCAGACTGAAAGGATTTCCCAGAATACGTCAGATTTCTTCTAGGGTCTAGTAGAGTTCTTTTTTCTCTCCCTCCTTTAATTTCCCTGGCGCAACACACCCCAGACGCTCGACCCCCTGTTACCTAGCATACACTCCGAAAATTGATTTGCTTTGCCACAGTGTCTTCATTTTTTGAGCACATATTTAATAACAAATAAAGAAATTATTTTGTTCTGGTTTACCATATGGGAAATCTTGTTAACGTCTCTATTCATTATTGATATGAAATATTATCATTCTTTCACTTTATGTTCAAGATGTTTCTTGATTGTTAATCGTAGGATGTAAATCAAACATAACATCTTGTACTGGATTCAGTGGTATTGTTGCTCATCATTTCTACTTTCATTTGCTCTGATAATCAAATAATTTGATTATGTGAAACAGCAGGATATATACTTATTTCTTGATTTTCTTTCACTTAGACCCTGCAGATGCTGAAGGACCTTCATTAAACCAACAGAAAGATATGGACGTCACAGATGGTAATTTTCATTTAATTTTTGGTCACCATCTCATGCAAAGGGAATGTGGGCGTACATATTTTAGCAATATTATTTTAGCACATACAAACTAAATTCTGGGTCTGCAGCTGAACACTTTCAATGATATGAGCCCTGATCTTTTTTCTTTGCCTTTCTAAACATTATGGCCAATTACATTATCCTAGATTTAGGGTGTGTAGGCCTCTCATTGTTCCTACACATATTTACATCAGACGCAGTCAAAATACTTTACTGATACTTGCATTTGTAACGAAGAGGGGATGGCAATAACATAAACAAAGCGATGTTCCCTCCCTTCGTTATAGAGTTATGTCCCCTCGTTTGACTTGTTCACACTATCCCTCTCAAAGTACTGCATCAATATACTTAATAAGCATTTCATTCTAACTGACGATTTGTGAATTATATATAAAGTCAACTTCCATATTAATAATTCACTACTCCTTCCACAAATTACTTCACCAATTTAAGTGATACCTTTTATACAATACAGTATATAAATCGAGGGTCCTCTCCCAATTATAGAGTTATGTCCCTTTGTTTAAAAAACTGTTTGTATTACTCCCGAAGTACAATGAAAATGAGACCGGTGGTCCACCTTTATTTCAATTTTTATACCAAAATTTATTTTAGTGCTGTTGATCTGATTGCTTCAATTTTAAACCTTGTTGTATACACATATATATATCTACATGTGTGTATAATTACTTAATTTATTCAAACCTGACAAGCAATTCATAAACTATTACATTTTCCTTTACTTTGTTGTTGAGTTAACTTGATCATTATTTTTTTCAGTATAATCCCTCCTGAATTGCCAGAAGATTGTGACCCTATCCGCCACCATCATAAGCTTAATGAGGACAGTTACAGTACTTGCTGACTTTAGATGGGCATATATGTCTCATAATAAACTTTCATAGTCTTTTATAAATTATTTAATATATGATATGATATTGTGCTTATATATATTTGCCCGATTATTTTTGACACATGCACATCATCACATGTTCATATTAAATTCTTTCTTCTTTACAAAAGTCCCAGAGACAACCAATGATTGAACTTCAATACTCCATCTAGTTTTGCAATTTAAACATTATGTTTATTAAGCCCAAAAACCTCTTTTGATTTATGAACAGATGAAGAGGTACAACTGTAAGGGATTGTCCCATTTATATTATTTTATGATGTGTTTGTATATATAATATTCTATGAAGCAAAATTGAATAAATTTAAATTATCGAAAGTTTGTATCCCATTTAGTAATTGTTAGCAAATTTTTAAATATTTTAATTTACATGCAAAAGATTTCATCAGTAATAATTGTCTTCAAGTTACTTCATTACTTTTTAGATTATCACTTTGTCAGTGTGTATATCTGTCTATATTATATAGGTTCTAATTTATTTAACTTATGATTATTTAAATTTGTACTGTTTCAACTAGAAATCAGTAAATGTATCACAATAAAATATTGTTTGCAAAAATCTTGACTAGTTATTTTCTGAAAAAGTTAGCAGGGATAGTAGGAATTTAATCCCAGTAAGGATAGATATTTTTTAGGCATACCTTAAATGTACCTCGTATCAAGGCACATTTCAGGTATACCTCAGTCAGAGGTACGATTTAGGCACATTTTAGGTATACCTCTGACTGAGGTATGATTTAGGCACATTTTAGGTATACATACCTCAGTCAGAGGTACGATTTAGGCACATTTTAGGTATACCTCTGACTGAGGTATGATTTAGGCACATTTTAGGTATACATACCTCAGTCAGAGGTACGATTTAGGCACATTTTAGGTATACCTCTGACTGAGGTATGATTTAGGCACATTTTAGGTATACATACCTCAGTCAGAGGTACGATTTAGGCACATTTTAGGTATACCTCTGACTGAGGTATGATTTAGGCACATTTTAGGTATATGTACCTCAGTCAGAGGTACGATTTAGGCACATATTAGGTATACCTCTGACTGAGGTATGATTTAGGCACATTTTAGGTATACATACCTCAGTCAGAGGTACGATTTAGGCACATTTTAGGTATACCTCTGACTGAGGTATGATTTAGGCACATTTTAGGTATACGTACCTCAGTCAGAGGTACGATTTAGGTACATTTTAGGTATACCACAGTCAGAGGTACGATTTAGGCACATTTTAGGTATACCTCTGCCTGAGATATGATTTAGGCACATTTTAGGTATACGTACCTCAGTCAGAGGTATGATTTAGGCACATTTTAGGTATACCTCTGACTGAGGTACATTTTAGGCACATTTTAGGTATACCTCTGACTGAGGTACGATTTAGGCACATTTTAGATATACCTCTGACTGAGGTATGATTTAGGCACATTTAAGGTATACTGAGGTACGATTTAGGCACATTTTAGGTATACCTCAGTCAGAGGTATAAAGAAGAGGCCCAATGGGCCTGAATCGCTCACCTGGTATTAATCTCACACTTGTAATCTTAAAAGTGGAATAAAATTTAGCTACAGACAGAATATCAGTGTTTGATTCATAAGAACCTATTAAAAGATTTACACATATGACGCCTGTGACCTTGAATGTCGAACAAGGACATTAGGTTGAACAAAGTTTAAAGTCTTCCATCCTGGCATGCTTTTGGCAAAATATCATTACCCTGGACCTTTTGGTTATACAGAACAAGTCATTAAAAGATTTAATCATATATTGACCACTGTGACCTTCGCCCATATCGAGGTCACAGTGGTCAATATATGATTAAATCTTCTTAATGCTTTTGGCAAAATATCATTACCCTGGACCTTTTGGTTATACAGAACAAGTCATTAAAAGATTTAATCATATATTGACCACTGTGACCTCGATATGGGCGAAGGTCATTCATTTTGACAAAATTGGTAGCCCTTCATCCCAGCCTGTTAATGACCAAATATCATCACCCTTGGCCTTTGGCTAATTGAGAAGAAGTCGTTTAAAGGTTTTAAACATATTTGACCCCAGTGACCTTGAATATAAGTAAAGATCATTCATTTGAATAAATTTGGTTGCCCTTTATCCCAGCATGCAACTGGCCAAATATCTTAACCCTAGGTCTCTTAGTTATTCAGAAGAAGTCGTTTAAAGGTTTTAAACATATTTGACCCCAGTGACCTTGAATATAAGTAAAGATCATTCATTTGAATAAATTTGGTTGCCCTTTATCCCAGCATGCAACTGGCCAAATATCTTAACTCTAGGTCTTTTAGTTATTCAGAAAAAGTTGTTTAAAGGTTTTAACATATTTGACCCCTGTGACCTTGAATATAAGTCAAGGTCATTCATTTGAACAAACTTGGTAGCCCTTTATCCCAGCCTGCTCCTGGCCAAATATCATTATTCTAGGACTTGCGGTTATTGATAAGTTGCTTAAAGGATTTTAACATATTTGACCCCTGTGACCTTGAATATAAGTCAAGGTCATTCATTTGAACAAACTTGGTGGCCCTTTATCCCAGCCTGCTCCTGGCCAAATATCATTATTCTAGGACTTGCGGTTATTGATAAGATGCTTAAAGGATTTTAACATATTTGACCCCTGTGACCTTGAATATAAGTAAAGGTCATTCATTTGAACAATCTTGGTAGCCCTTCATCCTAACATGTTACTGGCCATATAGCATCATCCTTTGCCTTTTGGTTATTGAGAAGAAGTTGTTTAAAGGTTTTTAACATATTTGATCCCTGTGACCTTGAATATAAGTAAAGGTCATTCATTTGAACAAACTTGGTAGCCCTTCATCCGAGCATGTTACTGGCTAAATATCATCACCCTAGGCCTCTCGGTCATTCAGAAGAAGTTGTTTAAATGTTTTTAACATATTTGACCTCAGTGACCTTGAATATGATTTAAAATCATTCTTTTGAACAAACTTAGTAGCCCTTCATCCCAGCATGTTACTGGCCAAATATCATCACCTTACGCCTCTCAGTTATTCAGAAGAAGTTGTTTAAAGGTTTTAAACATATTTGACCCCTGTGACCTTGAATAAAAATCAAGGTCATTTATTTGAACAAACTTGGTAGCCCTTCATTTCAGCATGTTACTGGCCAAATATCATCACTCTAGCCCTCTTGGTTGATCTAGATTTTTCTATAAACTGATATTGATCAGTAAACTTTCATAACTTTTTATACAATGTATACCACACGGAGAAACTTGTAAGGACGTATAAGTTAACGTACCGGTCTTTTTCAATTATTATCTGGATTGTTTAAAAGGGAAATCGTACGATTGACCGACACATGCACATCGTAAATTTTGACCCGATATTGGACAAAGACGAAATGTTTTATCACGTTACAAGGCAATGCTACGTTATTTTAAGCACAACTGGTGAATTAAGAATAGATCTTGTGGGATTCGTTTCTTTTTTAATATCCACTACAAGACGTCTTTTTCCCAGGATTACACAAAGTAATATTTGCTGGCGTTATTTCTTTTCTGTAGTACTACCGTAAACAATATAGCCGGCGTTTCTTCTGGGCTCGCGACTAGCACAGATAAATGAAAACCAGTCGGGCCTCGCGACCGTTGCAGCGTGAAACGTGCCCGCGAGTGGTCAGCTAAAATATGGCTCTGTGCCCACAGGTAATCACAACTTCTCGTAATATCACAAAACCACTCTTAATATTTTTGAACCACTCGTAATAATCACTTACCACCCCTAATCTTATAACACATGTGTTAATCTTATAACACATGATTTAATCTTATGACACATGTGTTAATCTTATAAAACATGTGCTAATATCATTTAAAAGTTGTAATGATTACGAGCAAAATGAGTAGAATAAGAGAAAGGTATCTCCTAGTGTTACTGACCAACTATCATCACCCTAGGCCTCTTGGTTATTCAGAAGAAGTTGTTTAAAGGTTAAAAACATATTTGACCCCTGTGACCTTGAATATAAATCAAGGACATTTATTTGAACAAACTTGGTAGCCCTTCATCCAAGCATGTTACTGGCCAAATATCATCACTCTAGGCCTCTTGGTTATTCAGAAGAAGTTGTCTAAATGTTTTTAACATATTTGACCCCAGTGACCTTGAATATGATTCGAAGTCATTCGTTTGAACAGACTTGGTAGCCCTTCATCCCAGCATGTAACTGGCTAAACATCATCACCCTAGGTCTCTTGGTTATTCAGAAGAAGTTGTTTAAAGGTTTTAAACATATTGGATCCCTATGACCTTGAATATAAATCAAGGTCATTCATTTGAACAAACTTGGTAGCCCATTATTTCAGCATGTTACTGGCCAAATATCATCACCCTAGGCCTTTCGGTTATTCAGAAGAAGTTGTTTAAAGGTTTTCAACATGTTTGACCCCAGTGACCTTGAATATGAATCAAGGTCATTTATTTGAACAAACTTGGTAGCCTTTCATTTCAGCATGTTATTGCCCAACTATCATCACCCTAGGCCTCTTGGTTAATCATCAGAAGTTGTTTAAAGGTTAAAAACATATTTGACCCCTGTGACCTTGAATATAAGTCAAGGTCATTTATTTGAGCAAAGTTGGAAGCCCTTCATCCCAGCATGTTACTGGCCAAATATCAACACCCTAGGCCTCTTGGTTATTCAGAAGAAGTTTCTTAAATATTTTAATGTATTTGACCCCTGTGACCTTGAAAATAGATGAAGGTCATTTATTTGAACAAACTTGGAAGCCCTTCATCCAAGCATGCTTCTGGCAAAATATCATCACCCCAGGCCTTTTGGTTAATGAGAAGAAGTTGTTTAAAGTAAAAAGTTGATGCCGGACAGACGCCGGACGGACGCCGCACCATGCCATAAGCTCACTTGGCCCTTCGGTCCAGGTAAGCTAAAAAGGCACATTTTAGGCATCCCTTAAATGTGCCTAAAATGTGCCTAAAATGTACCTTTATTGAACAGGTTTTCACCCTTCCTATTCTGTCCTCTTTTTCTTTCTTACCAAAAATGTACCTAAGGCATACCTTAGATACCCCTAAAAGTGTACCTCAAATGTACCTTTTTTCCCTCTGGGATAAGTAACAGTGACCTTGACCTTTGACCTTCGGACCTGAAAAGCAATCCCAAGCAAGCACTTTTTGTAAGGAAGCACTGCATGAAGTTTGAGTTTGATCGGCCCAAGGAAACTCAAGTTATCGCACGAAAACCTCTGTTCGGTCGCTGCCGCCGACAAAGCAATACCTATGTGTCACCAGCTTTTCGCAGCCGACACAAAAAGAAGAAATTCCACAGGAATGTCCTTATTAATCCAGGTTAGAAAAAATATATCTCAAAACATTGGGAATATTTAATTCTAATTTGTTGGGAAAAAAATAACCAATAAATACTATTTTTATATATCCAATTCTGAAGAAACTTGTTTTCTTCTGTTTATGTTATTTTCATCAAACACTCAATCCCATCCCGCCGGCAAAAGAATGAATTCCGGATTCAATGTCAGTGTCCGGTTTCGATTTTATGGTCACCTCCAACATTTCCGTTTCGGTATTAAAACAGCTCTCCTTATGTTGCTGTTTAATGTTAATATCAACTGTCATCACATATTAATTAGCAACTAGCCCCCACTGGATGTGGGATCACTGATTTAATTGCTTAACAGTTCACACATCGGTGAGCAAGTTATCAAGCCATGCCCCGCTAAATCGGCTGGCCGAGCCATTCAGAACTTTCACATCTATGTTGCTAATTGGCCTGGCCTGTGATTTCAGTGGCTGGCGTGTGACTTCAGACCTCGCGGGGACCAAGGTCAGTGTGAATCCATGTAGCTATTGTTTATTCACTAAGATCAGGGAAAGTATATATATCCATTATACATCCCTGCTAAGATTGACCAAATTTGTTTCTTTTCGTGAGATGAAATTATTTGCAACAAAAAGGGTGAAAATGGGTTCCCACGCGGTGAGACATTTTGGAAGGCTGTTTTTCGTGAGTCTCACACCTAAATCGTGAGATATGGCATGTATGGACAAAGCACATGATCTCGACGCAATATGGCGTCAACAGCAGGACAGTCGTAAACAGCCATATGGTGTCGACCACACCACTAGGGTTAAGATATTGTTATTTGAAGTTTTTAACATATTTGACCCCTGTGACCTTGAAACTATGTCAAGGTCATTTTAATGAGGAAACTTTATAGCATTCCATCCCAGATACCTACTGGCCAAATATCATGTTTGTAGGTTGTCTCAAAGCGGTTCACAATTTATTATCTGTGGTTATAGGGCCTTTCCAACCAGCCATTATCTTTCTCAACTCCCTGTGGAGCATACAGCCGGTGCTGCCATTTCGGCGCTCACAGCTAGCATTCTACAGTTCTAGCACTGCCCAAACACGTACTCATTTACAGCTGAGTAGACTGGAACAAACGGAATAAAGCATCTTGCTCAAAGATATTACACAGTGCCGTGCCGTGACTCGAACCCCACAACCCTTCAGTCACAAGCCCGGCGTCCTACCACTAGACTACCGTGCCTTCATAAAGGAAATCTGAATCTTGTACATCTGAGTGCAGAGATTGTTTTTAAATATCAGCCATTTTCCCCTTTTTTGACCCACCTCTCCAGCTCCTGGGGCAAGGGCGGATTTTTCCTAATGTCTAATCGCCATCTCATCACAATTACTCCAACCAAGTTTGAATAACTTCTTGTCGAAATTAAACAAAATATACCAAAAGTGTTATTTACCCATATAAAATATAGTAAACTTTACCCTCTCCCCAAGGGAAAGCAGATGACCTGGAAGGTAATGAAATTTACAAATTAGGTAATGCACCTAAGGACCTTTCTATCCATGAAGATAATTTGTTTGTAAAACATCTGAGTCTGATAAAGAAGATTTTTTTCAACTTTTAACCATTTTCCCCTCCAGTCCCTGGGGATGGGGCAGGATTTTATTTTCTCATACCATTTCATTGTCATCTGGCATCATAATCACTCTAACCAAGTTTGAATAATTTCCTGCTGAAAATAGACAGAATATACCCAAAAGAGTTCCCTATATAAACTAAAGTCATTGACACATTGGCGGCCATATTGGATTTCTGATTGACTTGAAAAATAACAACACTTTGTCAGGACCATGAGTCGTTCATTCCTAAAAGGTTTCAGTTAAATAGGCCCATTAGAACTTGACTTTAAGTTTGAATTTTTTTTTTTTCTTTCAAAAAGGCGGAATTGGTGGTCATATTGGATTTCTGATGGACCCAAAAATAACAACACTTGACAGGACCATGAGTTGTTCATTCCTTAAAGGTTTCAGTTAAATCGGCCCATTAGAACTTTAAGTTTGAAATAGTTGTTTCAAAATAGCAACATTGGTGGCCATATTGGATTTCTGATGGACCCGAAAAATTACAACACTTGGTCAAGAAATGTCAGTAACATTCACAGGAAATATAAATGAAATCCCTTCAACAGTATTTCAGCTTAAGTTGAAAATGTAAAATGTTAACAGACAAGGCATGACGACCGACAAAGACGGATAGCAATAGGTCACTTGAGCTAGATAAAGCCCCTCACGGATTTTTCATCCATTCACATTACATCTGAGCAAAGGTCAGGTGAGTTGTGACCTAATAAATAAGTGTACTTACCAGATGACTCATATAGAACGTTTGGTTTCATGCCATCTGTAAAAATAAAAATATTGAAAAGTCATTTCTTTGAACAAACTTGATAGCTCATTAATGTATCCCTGCATGCTACTAGCCATGCAAATATCATCTCCCTAGTCCTCTTGGCAATTATAAATAAGAGAACCGCAGGGCAGAACAATATAGTCTGTCCCATGCTAATCTGACATACCTATAATGTACTTAAAATCCTCCTGATGCATTATTGCAGCTATTGTATCTATGTGAAAATATGGAAATGTAAGAAGAATTACAACAGATCCCAGAGGGATCTGGGCACCCACCATTGTACCATCTTCATTAGTTCTATGTTAATTTGATCTTTTCTTTTCTCTTATCTGTCTGATCAAGTCATGTTAACAGTAAATGCACCTTGAGGCAACTTGATCTACACTTCATATTGCTGTGTATAAAAGACAACCTTCAATGTGAGGTTGTCATTTCACTCAATGATTCACTAGTACAGTAATTAATTTGGAGAAAATAGAACCAATCATTGCAATATGAGAAAGATCTGTTAAGTGTTAAGTTCTTCTTGTGGCCATCTTGTTTTTATGATCACTCACAAAATAAAACATCCACAACTAAGGATCAAGGGAAACCTAGATATCAAATTTGATAAAAGATCTCCCAAGTACTTTCTGAGAATTAGCAATAACAAACTCTAACTGTCAAAGTCCAAAATGGCCGCCCTCCATCCATTTTGTTTATTCCATCAGTCACAAAAGTAAACATGCACAATTAAGGACCAATGAAAACCTACATAGCAAATTTGGGAAAGATCCATCCAGTACTTCTGAGAAATAGTGATAACAAACCTTAACTGTCAAAATCCAGGATGACCACCTGTCAGCCATTTTGTTTAAACGATCTGTCTCAAAAGTTAACATTCATAACAAAAGACCAAGGGAAACCTACATATCAAATATGAGAAAGATCCCTTCAGCACTTCCTTAGAAATAGCAATAACAAATAAACTGTCAAAATGCAAAATGGCCATCTGTTGGCCATTTTGCTTAAGGTCATAGGAGTGTATTGATAACACTTGTGCCCTGTGGCTACTATGGACCATGTTACACAAAGTGTTTTTTATTGAATTTGTACGGATAAAAGTGGTTATCTACAAGCTAAAAGCAAATAGGACACAAAGTTCTATACATATAGAGTGGGAAATTGAACAAAATATACACAATGGCTTTATAATTAATTTATTTTACATTTTACAATCACTTTGATCCGGGTGAGAGTTATCTTCCTTGAAAAAAATCGAAACTTTTTGCAGAGGGATGACATTTACACAATGACAGTTGTCTCTGTTTACATATAACAAAAATGATGGAAATAAATCAAAAATATATCAAAATTATCAATTTATTGTTCTTTAATGGAACCAAATTACCCTCAGTCATGCACACTTTGGACATCATTCCACAGTCCGCTTACTCACAGTATATTTATAATTACATGTCAGGTACAAATGTGACCAGAGGCTATCGCATGGTATGCCGTTCTCACGTGCACTCACACATGCATTTCATAGGTATCTTGATATTTTACCAAACATTATTTTCACAGAGTAAGTAGACTACATTTGTAAACACGATTTAATCGACAGAGCGAAACTCCCTCAACAGCGAAAAATCGTAACGACCTCGAGCTTATTAACTCGTGTAAGCACGTGAGGTCGATACGTCCACATTCCATGTGTTTCCTATATGACCTTCTTGAGGTCGTCTGGTCTTATGTCACTGTCTTCCCGTGAGTCTGTTTATGTCTATGAATTGGAAAGCTTTATTCCTGAAGTACGTGTGATTATACATTTCCCGGGAAAATCTCGATATCGGGTGTTGACATATCATCGACACGCAAGTGTACTATTGTTAACCAGGGGCCTGTTCGTTTATGCGGAACAACCGGTTTGACCGTTTATAAATGTAACAATTTTGGGTATAAATTCTGGCAGACCTGCAAATGTGTATGCAGGCCTTGCAAGGCTTTCTCAAGGCTCGCCTGAAAGCAGCATCAGATTATTAGGTCCGACCTTATTTAATAAACGAACAACAGTGGTCCGATCGGTTTGACCATTTAAACGAAAATGGCCCAGGTGTTACTATAATTTGCACTACGATATTGAATGCCCAATTCGGAAATGACGACACAGTGTACATGCATATTTCGATCAAGATAATTGAGTCCGAGCTGTACTTTTTCCGGAAGTACGTCACGAAAATGGACGCTGATGACGATGTGTGTAGCCACCTTAAGTATTGTATAACTTGTAAAAGTTGAGAACTATTTTAAATATTGTCAAATATATCTTTGGACAATCTTCAGGTTAACCTTTAACTTATCTGAGGACACAATTTCCCTCATACCCAACTCAAGAAAATGTTACTTAAACTTATTATATTTTCAACACTATATTCAAATCATTTGATTTTAATAATTGTTTGCAACCTGTAATATATTGTGTTAATTCCAGGACATATACCAATAAGAAGCTCAATGCCTATATAGGGGGCCCCGCGTATTATTGCAAAATGGAACAGCCAATAAGGAAAATGTCAAGCTGGGGAGGAAATGTGAGGGGGCTATAACCTTATTGGAAGGGAAGTCTTCCCCAAGAAAAACTTATGTTTTATGCAAAATCCTGTATTTATCTTTGATTGCAACTTTCGATTCCACATTGGGACACAACTGCACAGCATTTATATGATGTCTGGCAATCATGTAGTCAATCTAAATTATTTCTATACATAAAAAATCTTTATTGCAGAAAATAGTAAAGTTGAATCTTCAGTTTCAATCTTGTTGTTTATCATTGCAGCCTCCATGGATTTATCAATATCTTTCACTCCTTACTGTGCTGCCTGAAATCAAAACAGAATTTGTCATTTATTTTGTTGTTTTCAACGTATCAAAGTTTAATATTTTAGACAATATTTAACATTTATTTTTATAAGTAATGCTTTTTCCCAGTTCAACAATTTGAAAAAGTTATGTGCAGACAAGCGTAATTTCGATAAGCCAATTCAATATTTATTAGGCATATATTGTGTCAAGTAATACTGCAGGGAAAAGCGATTTGCCAAATGCTGATATAGAATACATTTCGTTGAAGACTCCAGTGAACCAGTTAAATATTGTTGACTTTGATAAAAAATTCTTTGCTTTATATATATGCTTTTAGGGTTATCAGTGTAGGGTCTTGTCCATACATCTCCAAAGCCAAGAGAAATAGATAGTGTTTTAAGTTATTCACCCAGTTAAAACAATTACCTGTTTTACTATTACTTAAAAAAAGAATATGAGGTGCTCAGAATACAGTTTTTGCGAGTCTATTAATTTTAACCACTATTTTATCATTCTAAACTTCCTGTTACATTCTAATTCAGAATACACCATTGCATTACACGTAGATTTCTAAACTTTCAGAATATTCTTGCAAAAATATAATTTAGTATACTACAAACGTAAGTATCAAATAAATGTAGTTAAGTTTTAAAATCAAGGCTTAAGTTAGAACAGTAAGAAACTAGAAAATGTCTGTTAGACATAAATGCCCCCGCTGCGCCAAGTGAAATTAGTTTCAGTGTTCTATAAAAAGTTACAACCACTTTGATCTTGATACCCTGAAACATGCACACACACAAGGTACATACTACACTTAAAGTTGATAAGTTGATTTTAATATTCATGTTTTTTGTGTATGTTATTACCATCTCCATAACATATTGAATGAAGTTGCTAAGTGTTTAAATTGAATCAGTTGATGATTTTCTATATAATGCAAGTGTGACCTTAGCCTTGACCTTAGATCCCTGAAACACAGTGATGTCCGAAGTATACTCATACTTGACCTTGTATAAAGTTTGACCAAAATCTGTCAAAGAATGAAGTTGCTAATTGTTTAAATTGAATCGGGACAGGATGGGTGTTTACATTGAATAAGGACGGGACCGGACGGATAAGGCAACACTATATGCCCCCCCCCCCCCCTCCATTTGATGGTGGGGGCATAAACAGAGCAAACATAGCCTTATGACCTTGGTCAGCAAGCTACTTCTGAATAAGATTAAATTTATTATTGAATCGAAGTTTCACGCTTAAATAGCTGAATGCGTCTACAATTTCAATTTTATTATATGTCGTGTTTATTATGCGATCTGTCGGTGGACTTTCCTTATTGTCCTTATTTAACTTTAACACTTGTGCCCTGTGGCTACTATGGACCACGCTGACCTCACAGGTACAAACGTCTCTATCATATCTAATTGATGCTGGGGTTTGATATCAATTAGTGTCAACTAATCAATACTGAGTTTGTAAACCTGTTTGACAGGGGGGGTGGTGTGAGAGGTATGGCATGGTCAGAATTAAAAGTTTGGTTTGGTTTGTTAGGGTTTTACATCCTATTAACAGCTATGGTCATTTAAGGACCTGGCCAGTTTTTGCCAGAATACAGACAGATATGATTGTTACAATCGGAACTAGAACTGTAAGCCAAATTAAGGCTAACTAATACCCCCCCCCCCCCACATCCTATTTAAACCAGAACTGTAAGCTAAAGGCTTACTAATATAAGGCAAAGCATTGCAAAGCAATTCATAGTCTCCCACCAGTAATGAGTTCTTTATTGACTGAGCTGTCAATCACAATTACTCCAACGAAGTTTGAATAATTTCTTGTACTTATTTAAGTATACTGGTCACTGATATACTTCCTGTAGTCCCTCCCCATGCCAAAACATACTTACATACCAAATCTTGCTAGCCCAGATGAACCAGTTTTGCTAAAACTGTCTTATAAGTTAAGGAAAAGATGTCAGGACAATGAAATTTAACAAAGGGCCATAACTCCTTTAAAAGGGTCGAATAAAAAAAAATACTAGCCAGATGCACGACATCAGGGGGTAATTACAATATCTGTATTGTAATGAGCATACAAAGGTTTATTCAACAAAGGGGCATAACTCTTTTTAAAAGGGTTGGAATGAAAAAATACTACTTGGATGCACAACGTCAGGGGGCAGTTACCATATCTGTAAAAACAGTTTGAAATCAGCTTAGAAGATTAGGAAAAGTTGTCGGGGAAAAGAATTTTTCAACGAGGGCCACAACTCCATAAAACAAGAGGCCCAGAGGGCCTGTATCGTTCACCTGGATATCAAAAGTAATCATGGCAAAATATTCTCAAAATAAGATCCAAGGGAATGGGCCAGACCCCATGTAAGGCCAATCCTTGTATCATATCTGTATTAAATTTTTCATGCCCAGCAACTTTATGTATGGTTATGGGGTGGGGATCTCAACCATTTCCAAGCAATACACATTTTTTGCCCCACCATTCAGCCAAAGGGGTCAGCTCCATTACTTGTACAATTTTGAATCCCCATTACCTTGGGATGCTTCCAACCAAATATGATTAATATCCAGTGCATGGTTCTACAGAAGAAGTCATTTATAGCAATATAGCCAAATTGCCCCTTTTGGCCATGCCCCACAGCCCCCTGGGGGGTCAGCCCCACCATTTGTACATTTTTGAATTCCCAAGACCTAGTGATGCATCCAGTCAAATATGGTTGCTATCAATCTCTTAGTTCCAGAGAAGAAGAGTCGCTTAAAGAAATATAGCCAAATAACCCTTTTTGGCCCTGCCCCTTCAGCCCCACCATTTGTACACTTTTAAATCCCCGCCTCTCATGAATGCTTCTGACCAAATATGATTGATATCCAGTGCATAGTTCTATAGAAGAAGTCATTATAGCAATTTAGCCAAATTTTCCCCTTTAAGCCCCGCCCCTCAGCCCCCTGGGGGGTTAACCCTACTTTTTGTACAATTTGGAATTCCCACCACATAGGGATGCTTCCAGTCAAATTTAGTTAAATTCCAATAAGCGGTTTAAAAGAATAAGTTTGAAGAAATTGTTGACATACAGATGACGGACGACGGATGGACGGAGGCCACGGTATGGCATAAGCTCACCTTGGTCCTTAATGGACCAGGTGAGCTAAAGTGGGTTGGGAAAAAAATACCTGAATGCGCAACATAAGGGGGTAATTATCATATCCAAAAATGTTTCGTTGAAGTTGGCTGCATTGTGTTGGAGGAGTTGTCAGGACAAGTATTTTTCAACAAAGGGCTATTACCCCCAAAAAAGGGCAGATTGAAAAAATAAATCCTCGATGCACACAGAAGTTTTGGAGAAGTTGTGCGGGAAAACATTTTTCAACAATGGGCCATAACTTCCTTAAAAAAGGTGAGAATGAAAAATTATACCTGGATGCACAACTTCAGGTGGTAGTTATAATTTCTGGAAAGTTTCGTTGAAATTGGTCAATTACTTAAGAAGGAGTTGTCTGGACAAAACTTTTCTACGGATGGACAGACAGACAGACAGACAGACAAGCTGATTCCAGTATACCCCCCCCCCCCCCTAACCTAAAACATAATATAATATTCATTTCCACATAAAGGTTGCAGTGCATACACCAAACGAAGAGTGTCACATGATAGAGGCAGTATAATCAGACTAATAATGTCTCTGATATAATAAATATATTATTTTTTAAAGTCAACAGGGGGTTTGTCATGTGCGCTAGTGACAGACACACCCTTTTGATCCGCCTCTGCCTGTAATTGATCAAGTCTGATATCATTCTCGGATTCCATTGATACTGCACACTGTTTATGTTGGAAAAAATTAATAGTTATTCACCGATTCATAGTTTGTACTAGCTTTGATAATTCAGTTCACACGTTGTCGATGATGCAGTTGGCATATTAATATGATTGAAGATTGTCCATGGTTTAGTGAGCCCGATAATTCAATAAATTTAAATTCCAATAATTCCTCCATTTCATTCACATCATTACCTGACCATGTGTAAAAGTTCAGGTGTATTTGACAAGGGCAACATATTGCAATCCCCCAATCTAATTACAGAGACTTTTGTACTCAATGCAGTGCAGTAACTCGAATATATCCAATAAAAAGTTTTGATGAGATCAATACATGTAGTTGCCCCGACCCGATAAATATGTTGTGTTAAAGTTTTCTTTCATTTCACATGTAATGCTAAATGTTGGTTTCTGCGGAATGCTGTCTGCAACAATTCAGCATTATCTCTGTTCAAAAAGTTAGGTTATATTTATGTCTGTGGCTTTTTGAACAGGATTAGAAAAGCTGAGATCAGTCTGTAACCCAGAAAGCATATATCTAGGTTGTTTGTTTTAAATTGTTTGAACAATAATTTTAACATAGCCTCATTCTTTATACCATGTATATGCATACTAATTTTCATCAAAATCGAACAATATTTAAGCAGGTTATTTTGTGGAAATTGACCGATCAGAGCACAGTCGTTACCAGACATAGTCTGCCAAACTGTATATTTTGATTTTACAAAATATCAAAACAAGAGGAACTCTTCCATTATTATGAATTGAATTTTTTTTTTAATAACTGTTGATTGATTGAAGGATTGAACGTCTGTCAGACTGCAGTTACAGCCAATATGAATGCAATCTGGGTGACAGATAATACGTTCAATCATTATATTTACATTTCCTCATACGACCTGTCTTTTATTAATTAGTCGGATGAGTTTAATTTATATTTCCTGCTGCAGCAAAACCTGGTCCAATTCTTGGAACAGCCGCAGACAGCCATTATCGGACCGAAAACTTTCTAAACAACGGTCACCATTAAAAAATGTAACCAGGCGACAACTATTAAACGCAGTTAAATGCTCTAATTATATGTGCAGAACATTTTAATACAAAAGTAAGAACTTACCTTCCTATTCTGGATGTCTTCATTGTCTGCAAAATCCATGAAAATGCTACACGGAAACCATGGTCATGTGACCAGATAATGCAGCAGTAACTGCCGGCTAACTTTCCATAGAGTTAATGGAAAATGGGAACGGCATATATAAATATAACAATTTTAACAATGTATTTAAGTTTGAATATCAACAACAGGGCAACAGTAAAGGTACTTAATGATACTGCCCTTAATCCTCTAATTATCTGATGTCCGGCTAACATTTGTATAAACACAATGAGCATGGACTGCAGTCTGTGCCTCAAGACATGTTGATAGCTCGCAGTATGTGGATATATAATGAGAACGAATGGATAGGGTAAATACTAAGATTTCAAGTGGTTTACGGATAAATAAGAGTTCAAGGTATTTGAGCAATGAGGTTACTTTACAAAGAATTTATAAGAACTCATTCAAGACCAAGGGAACTATTCGAGTAATGGGGAATTCCATTAATGCAAGTTCAGGTAAGTGCATGGGGTTTCACTTTACTCAAATTTCCCCTATATCTTTGGCCCCACCTCTTTGCTCTGGGGGTCTGGGGTACCTACTATTTTTATAATTTTTTTTTATAAAATTAAGCCTCCTTTGCCCAAGAATGCTCTACACAATCATTCTATTTGGCCACACCCCTCTGCCCCCATGGTGTAGTGGTGGTGGTTGGGGGGG
>NW_018405769.1:335887-347474 GCF_002113885.1 Mizuhopecten yessoensis
GGGGCACTCTCTGATTATACAAGATTGAGTGACCTAGCTCAAGGATGCTCTTCACACAATCAAATCCATCCAATCATAAAAAAGAAGAAGGATTTTTTTAAAGTTAACCTTAAATTCTGCTATGGGGCCCTGCCCCTCTGTCACAGAAGGAAAGCACAATTTAACTTCTGTTTATACAAAATTGAGTCCCTTTTACCAAAAGATATTCTTAACATAATTTAGTTAAAGATCTCCATTTTACAAATGGAGAAGGATTTCAAAGATTTATCTCAAGCTCCTCTAATGCCCCTATGCCAATTAAAAGGATACTCCACAGAAAATTTGGTTTATATCTGTCCAATTGTACTGAAGGAGAAGGTTTTTAACATTGATTACTCTGTTCCCCCTATTGGATTCATCCCCTCTGCCTCCAAGGGGGTGGGGACACACTCTCTGTGGGTCTGTATCGCTCATCTGGTATTAATCTCACAATTGTAACCTTAAAAGTAAACTAAAATAAAGATAAAGGCAAAATATCAGTGTCGTGACTGAAAGTCATTAAAAAAATCTGTTAAAAAACATAAAACACATTTGACCCCTGTGACCTTGAAAGTCAAACAAGGTGATTAAGTTAAACAATCTTCATAGCCCTTCATCCCAGAATACAACTTACTAAATATCACTTCCCTATACCTTTTGTTTATTGAGAAGATGTCCTTTAAAGATTTATAGTCCAATCTCTACATAATAAACAACACGACACAAACACATCAGTTTGCCAGCCTAGCCCGCCGTGCACTATAGAAAAATTTATATGAACAATCTTGATAGCTCTCCATCTGAGCATGCTACTGGTCACATATCACCATCCTTAGCACTTTGGTTATTCAGGAGAAGTCATTTCTTTTACATATTTGACCCCTGTGACCTTGAATAAAGTTCAAGGTAATTCTTTTGAGCAAACTTTTCGAACCTTTCATCCCAGCATGCTACTGGCTAAATATCATCATCCTACTCATCTTTTTGTTTAGGAAAAAGTTGATTAAGTTTTTGACATATTTGACCCTTGTGACCTTGGATATGGGTAAAGGTAATTTATTTGAACAAGCTTGGTAACCCTTCATCCCAGCATCCTCCTAGCCCTATAGCATCACCATGGACCTTTTGGTTATTTAGAAGAATTTGTTAAAAGTTTCCAACATATTTGACCCCTGTGACCTTGAATGTGGGCAAAGGTCATTCATTTCAAACAAAGAGGGTAACCATTCATTTAATAATGCTACTTTCTAAATATCAACACCCTAGACCTCCTATTTAATCAGAGGAATTTGTTTATAGATTTTAAGCATATTTCATCCCGGTGACTTCAAATATAAGTCAATGTCATTCATTTGAACAAACTTGATAGCCCTTCAATAATGCTTCTGGCCAGATATCATCATCCTGGGCCTGTTTGCTATTCAGTAGGGCCTGTTTGCTATTCAGTAGAACTTGTTTAAGGATTTTACATATATTTGAACCCTGTGACCTGTGAATTAGTCAAGGTCATTCATATGAACCAAATAGGTAGCCCTAAATTAAAGCATGTTACATGCCAAATATCATCACCCTGTGCCTCTTGGTTATTTAGAAGAAGTTGTTTAAAAGTTTCAAATATATTTGACCCCCTGTGACCTTGAATATAAGACAAGGTCATTCATTTGAACAAACTTGGTATCCTGGCATGTTGTTGGTGTAAGTATCATTATCCTGGGCCTCCTGATTATTCAGCAGAAGTAATTGTTAATATATTTCAACATATTTGCCCCTGTGCCCTTGAAAATGGGCAAAGGTCATTCATTTGAACAATTTTCTGGCCAGGTGAGCTAAAAAAGAGTCCCCCTTGGCCAAGGATGCGCTTGTTAAAAAGTTAAAATCCCTCCAATCGTACTGAAAAAGGATTTAAATGATTTACCTTTATTTCCCCTATTGGCCCTTTGCCCCAATGGGATGCTCTGGACTATATTTGGTTAAAATCCCTCCATTCATACAGAAGAAGAAGTATTTCAAAGACTTAGTACTAGCAGCATTTCAAAGGAGAAGTTGGCAGACAGGTGACATATGCCACACCAAGGCCTGAGCTCAACGGTCCTTTTGACTACGTGAGCTAAACAAGAGGCCTGTATCGCTCACCTGGATATGTTTAAAGTACTTGATATGAGGTACAGATATAGCACACACACCTTTTATATACAAGAGACCCAGAGGGCCTGTATCACTCACTTGAATATTTAAGCAGTCATAGCAAAATATTCTCATTAAATATTATCCTGTACTACAAATATTTTACTCCATCCTAGGAAGCTACCAACCAAAAATTATAAATCTAGGTTATTCAGAAGAAGTTGTTTAATTGTTTGACATATTTGACTCCGTTGAACTTGTAAGTAGGTCAAGGTCATTTTCTTTTTAAAACTTTGTTGGGCTCTATCCCAGGAAGCAACCAGCAAAATATCAAGATTCTATACCTTTCAGTTCTTCAGAAGTAGTCGTTTGAAGTGCTTGACACATTTGACCCCTGTGATCTTGAAAGTAGGTCAACATCATTTTTATTTTCAAACTTTGTCATGCTCTATCCCAGGAAGCCACCAGCCAAAGATGAAGATTCTGTACCTTTCAGTTCTTCAGAAGAAGTCATTTGAAGTGTTTGACACATATGACCCCCTGATACCTTGAAAGTAGGTCAAGGTCATTTTTATTCTTAAACTTTGTCCGGCTCTATCCCAGGCGGAAACCAGCCATATATGAAGATTCTATACCTTTCAGTTCTTCAGTAAAAGTCATTTGAACTGTTTGACACATTTGACCCCTGTGACCTTGAAAGTAAATCATGGTATTTTTCATTCCCAAATCTTGTCATGTTCCTACAAATGAAGCTTTCAGCCAAATATCATGACTCTAGGCCTGTTCGTTCTTCACAAGAAGTTGTTTAAAGGAACAGTTGACGGACGCCGCACCATGACATAAGCTCACTTGCCCTTTGAGCAGGTGTGCTAAAAATTGACCTAAGGATGTTCAAGACCAATTGGGATGAAATCTCTTAATCCCTATGCTAGAAGAAGAATTTTGAAGGTTTACTTTTATTTCCCCTATTCAGCCCCACCCCTTTGCCCCAATTGGGCCACACCCACTGTTTATACAAAATTGTGTCCCCTTGAACCAAGGTTTTTTCAGATAAATTTGTGATGAAATCCCTTAATACCAATGCTAGGAGAAATAATTTAAAAGCTTACCTCTATATCCCCTATTCGGACCAACCCCTCTGCCCCCAGGTAGGCCACACCCACCTTTTATACAAAATTGAGTCCCCTTGGCCTCAGGATGTTCCAGACCAAATTGGGATGAAATATCCTAATCCCTATGGTAGGAGAAGGATTTTAAAGGTTTACCTCTATATTTTCTATTTGGCCCCAATCCTCTGCCTCCAGGGGGGCAACACCTACCTTATATTATACAAACATGACTCCCCTTGGCCCAATAATGCTCCAGACCAAATTTAATTACAAGAGGCCAAAGGGCCTTAGCAGTCACATGGGTTATATCATAGGTACTGGTAGCTTTATTTTATTGTTTAGATGTCATGTGGAAATCAGCATGTAAACTAAGTGAAATACAATACAGGTCATGGCATTAAAATATTGGTAAATGTTCCCTATGGGGCCCTGCCCTAGCCCCATGGGATGGGACAGGAACTCCAATTTTACAATGTAATACCCTCATCCACCAAAGATGATTCTGACCAAGTTTGAATGATTTTCTGCTAAAAATGGACAAGAGGCCCAGAAGGGCCTGTATCGCTCACCTGGATATCTAAGCAATCATGGCAAAATATTCTCCAAATGCGATCCAAGGGAATATGCCAGACCCCAAGGCCAATCCAGGATCGATTCTAATATCATGACTGTATTCGTCTCTTTTTGCCCAGCATTTGTATTTATAGTTTTGGGGTGGGGATCTCAACCGTTTCTAAGTTATGACCCAGGGGTTAAGTCTGCAAAGGTGGGGCAGACCCTGGGATTAATTTTAATATCATGACTGCATTTGTCTCTTTATGCCCAACAATTGTATGTATAGTTTTGGGGTGGGGATCTTAACCATTTCGAAGTTATGACCCAGGGGTTAAGTCTCCAAGGGTGGGGCAGACCCCAAGGCCATCCTGGAAGCATATGTGCATTCATTTCTTTATACTTAGCAATTGTATATATGGCTAAAGGGTGGGGATCTCAACTGTTTCCAAGCTGTGACTAAGAAATTAGGTCCCTAGGGGTTCAGTCAGACCCTAGGGTCTATTATATTATCATGACTGCATTCGTCTCTTTATACCCAGCATTTGTATATATAGTTTTGGGGAGGGGATCTCAACCGTTTCAAAGTTATGACCCAGGGACTATGTCTCCAAGGGTGGGGCCAGACCCAAGGGCCATCCTGGAAGCAACTGTGCATTCTTCTCTTCATACTCAGCAATTGTATANGATTTGTACAATATTGATTCCCACCACCTAGGAATGCTTCCAGTCAAATATGGTTGATATCCATTTCTTAGTTCCATGGAAGAAGTCGCTTGAAGCAATATAGCCAAATTGCCCCCTTTTGGCCCCGCCCCTCAGCCCCCTTGGGGGTCAGCCCCACCATTTGTACAATTTTGAATCCCTACCACCTAGGAATGCTTCCAGTCAAATTTAGTTAAATTCCAATCAGTGGTTAAGAAGAAGAAGTCGTTTAAAGAAATTGTTGACGGACGACGGACGCCACGGTACGGCATAAGCTCACCTTGGTCCTTCGGACCCGGTGAGCTAATAAAATATACCCAAAAGTGTTATTTCCCTATATTAACTATAGTAAACTTTACCCCCTCCCTAAGGGGGAACAGATGGCTCAGGGGTCCTGAAATTGACAATTTTAATTAAGCTCCTGGCTTCGGTATCACAAACGTACTTAAGCTGAGATTTGAGTCCGAACTCAAGGACTCAAGCTCAGCGTCCGTATTTCGTTATCACAAACTAAAAACTCATCTCAACGCCTCAAGCTGAGCTCAAAAAGCTGAGACTGCCCAAGAGCAGACTTAAGTTCGAACTCAAGCTCCGGAACGAAACTGTTTGCTATAAAATGACAGGCTTGTAATGACAAGAAAATGCTTTTACAATATTGATTTGTCACAATCATCCAAAGTGTTGGAGACACATACAATCTTTTCTAGACAATTATGCAGGTAAACCATAAATATTGTCAATTTATTTGCCATTTGTTGAAAATACAGTCGTTTTAATAAGCTGTGAAATGAGTCTGAGATGAATGGGGTCCAAATACGATAGCCCTGGGCCCGAGTGCGATTTGAAATATAAATAATCTATGCGTTAGAGTTTCCAACCAAAGGACTTTACATGAAAAACTGAGTATGTGATATTTTGAATGATGTATTATCATGTTATTTTACTTTGTTTAAGACGATATATCGTGGCTTGTTTGTGTCCAAGTCGGACCGACTTTGGGCAGGTGACAGTACCCAAATTGGATCACCAAACGATCATTTTATTAAATCATTGAAAAATCTGAGGAGGAATTATATTCATTTATGGTTGTATCAAAAAAAGAATATCAATGGGTGTTCTCACAAACGAAATTAGCACCCGGGGCTCACTTGAGATATTTATAGAACGCTCTGAAGTTACCAATCAGCGTCTCCGGTTTTTGAGAATGTCGGGACCCAAATCGGATCACGGCTTGAATTTTGCAGTATCGTACGCTTCAAATGAATATTTTTTTTGTAGCATATGAACATTTTATGATAACCCTTAGAATTTATATGACAAAAAGTATTTCTATAGTGTGAATTGCTTCCTACAGTCCAAAACAGAGTGCATAGTCGTCGCACGTTCCATTTTTTAAAAACGTAATCAAAACATTGACATTTGAGTTTGAATTACGTTTTCTTGCGCTATTTGAACTTAAAAAACTAATTATCTGTAGTCATAAAATGGTGCATGGCTATCTATTCTAAGACTACATCATTGTTATAACTGATTTGTTGACACATTTATTTTTTTATAAGTAGTTTTGCAAAAAGTGATCCGATTTGGGTACCGATCCGATTTGGGTACTGCCACCTTATGCTCCGAGTCCGAGATGATGTTACAATATAGACAATATTTCGGTAAAATAACAATATTTGAGTGTGTTGACATGCAATTCTGGGTACAATCAGTAATTTGTTTCCATAACTTACACATAACAATATATATTTCATTATGAAAAATAACAAAAACGATGCAAATACCTCGTAATGTAATTTCTCAAGAACATCGTCTGATCGTTAGAAGCGCCTACTGACCATGATCAGTAATATTAAATACATTGCGGGACTTAATTAAATGCACCAGACAGTGACCTATCATCCATGAAAGCATTTAAGGTTTTAAACCAAGTAGTTTTAATATATGCTATTTTATACCAAAGTATATACAGTACCAGTTGAACAAACAAAGTCTTAACATACATATGCAAAAATAATTTCCTTGTAAAACATGATTTCAATGATTGATAAAAGTGGGGCAAAGGAATGACTAGATTGGAGTATTATGCCACAGGGACCTTATAATGTGTTACTGCTATATTTAGACCTAACCTAAGGTGTTCAGAGTAAATAGTTTAGGTCCAAATATAGCGGTTACAAATTATCAGGTCCCTGTGTATCTCACCACATGGTATTTACTACATAATGTCTACCATAAAAATGGTGTATTTTAAAACCACAGGTGTTCTGCGGTGTATTTACAATCTTTAAATGTGTATGTAGATATATCCAACAGATTTAGATAAAAAAATATATACATATGGTATTATTCTATGAACGGTCGTTGTTTTACATGTACATACGATTGCATGGCTTTTAAAATCCATTAAATGTCTGGGGTTATTTTTTCTCGTTATATTTTCATAATTTGCAGTTTCGCAGTTTTCAAGGTGTATCTCAGGAATTACATATTTTACCATAAACTTTTAGAAAGATAAAGAACAAAATGACGTTGTGCAAAAAGTATAGTTTCCTTTGCATAATAATTGGCACATCTTGAAAATCGCTCAACGAACAGAATTAACCGTATTGTGAAAGAAATATTCAGATAACTCTCTTTCATGTTTCAAATATTTCTCTCAATAAGTAACATTATAAATGAGATCAGGAAAACTCACTGATATATTAAGAAATGCAGGAAATTAAGATGGAAAAAGATAACTGTGAACTTTAATTTGACACGGGACTGTACATATAGGTACATGTAGATAACATGATGTATATTAAAATAGATCATTTTAACCAAAAAATATTTAGATTAAAAAAAAAAAATGTTCGAAAAAAAGATGGAGGTGGATTGGAAATTTCCATAATACAAGATTTTCTGCATTTACTACATTTCACATTATAAGGAATCACTTCTCACTACCTATGCTAATTGCAATAATGATTAAATGAAGATCAATGACAACGTAAAGTAACCAGAAGAAATGAATATCGTTCATGTGGAATTTTTAAACCCGTATTTAATAAATGTTTGCAACAATGTAAGTCTATTATTTGTAAAATGTGGTGGATTAAGGAAATCAAGGACAATATCTATTAGGCTTCACATTAAAAAGTGCGTTTTTAGACATATTATATCAAACACTTTCACCTCAAAATATAACATATATGTACATGGGTATTGTATAATCAAAGGAATATATATACACGTCTTGATTAGCTACATGTATTAGGCAATGTCACTTAAAAGTACCAACAATAAAGTTAGGTTTTACTATGAATAGTCTTTGAGTCACGACTATGTACAATACATCTCCCAGTCTCGATTGGTAGACCTGTGGTTATTGGGTGTTCAAATTTTACAAAACAAATTGTCACTTAATTTCTTGTCCTATGTTTAAAGAAAGAGAATCATAACACTCGCCCGTTTTGTGTCGCACCTGCAGTATATTCTTGATCACGTCGTGGTACCAAGTATTCAGTACAAAATTAACGCAATGTCCGCGACCTAGCCATTTCCTCTAGAACTTTGTCGTTAACGGAATCTTTTTGACCACACAGGTTACAAATTAATCTTTATTTTCATCATAGGAGCTTTCTAACACCTTGGCCTTTGCTTACCTCGAAAACTGACGGACACGGGAATCGATCGCATGAACACGTTTATAGCATGTTCTGATTTATTTTGAGTGAAGTAAATGCATGTTGTTAAAAACAGTGTTATTGTACTTAAAAACTGTTACGAAGATTATACCTCTTCTTCGTTTAATGATATTAAATTCTTTCAAAATTCTCTCAGCGTAAACATTTGATTTGACACACAACAAGTGTGACATCGCGCAAAAAACTGCACAGTCTTGATAGGAGAAATGTGCTCTTTTAGGTGTGAAGAGTTCAGCGGAAGTTTACGTCGGCAAGCTCAGCTGAGCTTGAGTTTATATAGCCGAGCTTCAGCTTTGTGATACCCATTTGGCGGTAAATCTCAGCTGAGTTCAAGCTTAAGATTTGAGCTTGAGATTTGAGAAAATGTTTGTGATACCGAAGCCTGATGATCTTTCTATCCATGCAGAGAAAATGACTGTAGTACCTCTGAGTCTGGAGAAGAAAATTTTTGAACTATTGGTTAATTTTCCCTTTGGGGCTCCACCCTGGCAGCTAGGGTTGGAATAGGAATCCCAGTTTTACATTTTAAAACCATCTTCCTCCAAGGATAATTCTCACCAAGTAGGAATAATTTCCTACAGAAAATTGTCAAAATATACCCAAAAGTGTTGTTTCCCTATATAAACTATAGTAAACTTTACCCCCTCCCCAAGAGAGAACGGATAGCTCGGGGGTCCTGAAATTTACAATTTAAATGAAGCCCTTGATGATCTTTCCATCCATGCAGAGAAAATTACTGTAGTACCTCCGAGTCTGGCGAAGAAGATTTTTGATATATTGGTTTATTTTCCCTTTGGAGCCCCGCCCTGGCCCCTAGGGTTGGGGTAGGAATCCCAATTTTACATTTTAAAACCATCTTTCACCAAGGATAATTCTAACCAAGTAAGAAAAAATTCCAACATAAAATTGTCAAACAAGAGGCCCAGAGGGCCTTATCGCTCACCTGAATATGTTTAAAATATACCACTCCATGGTAGCGCATAGTACATCAGAAAGCCGTACAGAAAGATCAATCCAGTACTTGAGATATAGCGTGAACAAACTTCAAACAGAGCCCCCACCCCTATGGCCCTAGGGGGGTCATACCCACCAATTATACAAAATTGAGCCCGTTGGCCCAAGGATGCTCCAGACTAAATATAGATAAAATCCCTAAATCCCGATGGTCAAAAGAAGGATTTTAATGGTTTTCCCTTTTTTCTCCTATTGGGCCCCTGGCACCCTTCTGCCCCCTGGGAGACAACACTCACTGCTTATACAAAAATGAGTCCCCTTGGCCCAAGGATGCTCCAGACTAAATTGGGAAGAAAAATCCCTTAATCCCTATGGTAGAAGAAGGATTTTAAAGGTTTACCTCTATTTCCCCTATTGGGCCCCGCCATTGAAGACCACACCCACTGCTTATACAAAATTGAGTCCCCTTGGCCCAAGGATGCTCCAGACTAAATTAGGATAAAATCCCTTAACCCCTATGGTAGAAGAACGATTTTAAAGGTTTTACCTCTATTTCCCCTATTGGGCCCCGCCTCTCTGCCTCCAGGGGGTCAGACACACCGTTTATACAAAAGTTGTTCCCTTTTACCTAAGGATGCTTCATATCATATTTGGACAAGTCCTGTCATTCCTACAGAAGATGAAGGATTTTGAAGAATTTGCTATGTTTCCTCTATAATTTGGGCCCATCCTCCCTTCTGCCCCCAGGGGGAGCACGCTCGCTGTTTATATGAAATTGAGTCCCTTTTGCCCAAGGATGCTCCAGACTAAATTAGGATAAAATCCCTTATTCCCTATGGTAGAAGAAAGATTATAAAGGTTTTTCCTCTATTTCCCCTCAGGTCCCAGGGGGGCTACACCCACCGTTTATACAAAATTGGTTCCCCTTCACCCAAGAATGCTTCAGACCAAATATGGAACAAATCCTTTCATTCCTACAGAAGAAGAAGGATTTTAAAGAATAATTTGCTATGTTTCACCTATTTGGCCCTGCCTCTTAGGCCCCTTGGAGGGCCAGAACCACGGTTAATACAAAATAGGTTCCCCTTTACCCAAGGATGCTTCAGACCAAATATGGACCAAATCCTTTCATTCCTACAGAAGAAGAAGGATTTTAAAGAATAATTTGCTATGTTTCCCCTATTTGGCCCTGCCTCTTAGGCCCCTTGGAGGGCCAGACCCACGGTTAATACAAAATAGGTTCCCCTTTACCCAAGGATGCTTCAGACCAAATATGGAACAAATCCTTTCATTCCTACAGAAGAAGAAGGATTTTAAAAAATTTGTTATATTTCCCCTATTGGGCCACGCCCCTCAGCCCTCAGGGGGGCCAGACACACCGTTAATACAAAATTGGTTCTCCTTCACCCAAGAATGCTTCAGACCAAATATGGACCAAATCCTTTCACTCCTACAGAAGAAGAAGGATTTTAAAGAATTTACTATGTTTCCCCTATTGGGCCCCACCCCTCAGGCCCATGGAGGGCCATACCCACCGTTTATGCAGAATTGGTTCCCCTTTACCCAAGGATGCTTCATGCCAAATATGGAACAAATCCTTTTATTCCTACAGAAGAAGAAGGATTTTAAAGAATTTGCTATATTTTCCCTATTGGGCCCCGCCCCTCAGCCCCCAGGGGGGCCAGACCCACCATTTATACAAAATGTGTTCCCCTTTACCCAAGGAGGCCTCTGACCAAATTTTGAACAAATCCTTTCATTCCTACAGAAGAAGAAGGATTTTAAAAATATTGTTATATTTCCTCTATTGGGCCACGCCCCTCAGCCCCCAGGAGGGCCAGACCCACCATTTATACAAAATTTGTTCCCCTTCCCCCAAGGATGCTTCTGACCAAATTTGGTCAAAATCTGCTAAGTCGTTCATGACAAGTAGTGTTTTAAAGGAAAAGTTGACGGACGGACGACGGACGCTGCGGTATGGCATAAGCTGACCATGGTCCTACGGACCAGGTGAGCTAAAAATCGAAATAATCCATTAACAGAAATATTATGGTTACCTTGGCATTGGCATCAAAAACACTAACTCACTTGACATATTTTCATTCTTAACCAATATATCAAGTTTGAGCCAAATTCCTTTGAGAAATGAAATCACTAGAGTACTTATAAGTGGTGCCAGTTGTTCTTAATAATAGTAATGGTGACCTAAACCTTGGAACCCTGAAACAAGGCATTTAACCCTGTTACCAAGTTTGAAGAAAGAAAATAGGTTAAGATTTGTTGCAGTTATTGCACAGAAACAAAGCGTGACAGACCGACAGACAGACAGACAAACTCAAATTAATATCCCCCGTTTCGGTGAAAGCGGGGAATAACAAGATAGTGATCTATCAGTGTAGGTGTTTGTATGATGCCTCAGATACTACACAAGATACT
>NW_018405770.1:0-219 GCF_002113885.1 Mizuhopecten yessoensis
ACATTGCGTCACTATTTTCCTCAATCAATCAAACGTGGATTTCGATACAAAATATGTACATTGGTTATCGATGTTTCATAGAAGAATTCTGTAAGGATAATGTACTCAAAGTGGTGCTTATGTGTTAAATAATGCAACGGGTTTAAGCTGATGGTAAGTCTCATCCAAATAATGTTGTCGTATATTTTTTTTCCTGGATGATCAGAGAACCATCGTTCC
>NW_018405770.1:1422-13579 GCF_002113885.1 Mizuhopecten yessoensis
TAGAATCAATAAAAAAAGACACTGAAGCGTCCAATCTACATTTTTACAATACTATTATGGTTAAAAATCAACTTACAACTAACTGTATTGTTAATTGCTGGCTTGATCCACTGGCTCGGCGATGTTGTAGGACACGCACACACACCGTACTAGTATTACTATGTTACGTCATCGCTTAAGGAAAGTACAGATAGAGTTTTTTATGAATGGACGTAGTAGATGTAAACATTGCACTCATTAATATTGGTCAGTGGGAAGCTCAAAATATTACAAACACACTTACATTCATACATATTTTTTGTAAACAACGGGAACACGTGCTTCGTAGATATAGTCAATACCTTTTCAAGACTGACATCGATAATGCATCTGATATTTATTGTTTCATAGTATTTATCTTTGTGTGGAAAAAACCCAATTGAGTGATTCCTGAGAAAATGCCGGTATCAAAATATGTTTTGGATAGTTGGTGTCACAGTGTAGAAAGGTTTACTGATTGACATCCGGTAAATTGATAATATGATCATGAAAATGCGGATTTTCATGGCTCTAATGTTCAAGTAGACGTGTAACACAAAGAATGAAAAGATAAAATTTAGTTTTTCGACGACCGTGTATATGATGAAGCATGCTTGACAGTAAGAATAGCATTGTCTTGTCGTTTGATTACTTCCATGATTCGAACAAAAGACTTTTCATATGTCCCACACATCATCCTTCCTATTAAGGGAAATAGTTACATTCCTTTCAATTCATCACTTTCAAGGGTAAAATCTTTTTCGTCGATTATAATTGCAGTTCAGTTAATCGACAGTGAATGCTCCCTGCGTCCATTGATTCGTATGTTATATTAGGTCGCAAGTATTTTGTATAATATTATATGTATAGCAACATACTGTATAATCCACTAGTTCAGAAACATACTGAAGGCACACGCTGTAACCATAGGAATCTCTATCACATAGAGATCATGGCGATATTTCTTAGATTTAAGATCATCGATCATTTTCATGTTTGAAAAGATCGAGATAGAAAAAGTATAACCTTTTGTGTTTGTAGAAATCGCCATCGTCAAAGTGTTACAATCAGGGGAATGCATTGGCCGTGTCGGCTGTGTACAGAGTTGAACTATGTTCGACCTTTTCTTTTCAGAACCACTGGAATCTACAATGAAAAAAAGATTGAAATCCTTTAAAATCTGTTCAAATGGGAAATGCTTGACTTTTAACCATAAATTTGTAAGATAAAACTTGTGCGGTCAATAGTATTACAGTCGAAACATAATTGATAATTAATATATTGTTTGATACATTAACAGTAAGATGTCAAATCAGTATCAGTTCAGTTCACCTGGATAAAAAATAACATACATTTGTATAACTACTTAGTAATCAGATTTTTTTCTTCAAATGCATTATATTCACACATGTATGCAGGTATATGTTATTTTTGATACCAGATATGTACGTATATGTAGTATATACACCAGATAATCATACGATTCGCTTGATGTATCAATGAAGAACCGGGTATGCATGTGCCCGTTATACACACATACAATCTATATTTCAGCTGGATGAATTCAGGGAGAAAAATAAAGTATGTCTGTAGTATATAGCGTATATACATATATACACATATCGAATGCCCAGCTATGTCATATGAAATCTATCAAATATTTGAACACGTTATATGCTTATTATCCAATGTTCTTAAAAGTTGTTTTTTACAATATAAAATTCCTTTTAGAACGTACTTTATGCGTTTATCAAAACTGTGTTTACCCGGAAGGCAATATTTAAGTCTCTCGAAGACACGAAATAAATAATAAATACGATACATTTTATGAAATGAAAGTTTTTTCCCCTCTGTTTCATTATAACTACAGTTGAATAGCAGTAATAATAATGATATCGTCCTAAGTAATTCCTTACTGTATTTTCTAGTTCTGCGTGGCTTCTCCTAATATCCAAATCTTGCTAATACTATAACGTTACAGCCTCGCTTAAACATCGGACTCAGCGATGTGGTGTAACACACAAATCATGCGACGGCGGTTCGCCCACGCTAAAATAATAAAACCCACATACACATGTGAAAATTTTATTTCGTAAAGTAAATTTATTGCGAAAAAATTGTTTTGTTTTATTTAGATCTAAAATAAGAATATTTGATAATATTTTGCCACTAACATATGGATAGCGAATTTCTATAGTATTTGTGTTGAGTAAGAAAGCGTCAATAATGTAATCATTCATCTAGTATAAAATATCTATTTATCAAATGTTTCTGTGTCAATGTTAATAAACATATACTATTATGGCAATCGGCAGATAATGATGCATACAAATATCTGTATACACCACTGAAACAACTGTACTAAATGACGCACTCTTGCTTAAGCAATCACACACGACCCACAGCAGGATTTGTGCAACATATACCGTAATATCAAGGTTGAAACAAAATCTGGAACAATGTTGGGAACATCAATAAACTTGCGAAAACGGCAAAGAGCATTAAATCATTCTTTCCATATTCTATGAAAAGTTCTTAAATAGTAAATAACACAGGTTAATTCCAAAGAGTTCCGGGAAATCGGTATAACGTTAACACAACAGTTTGCTTAAGCAAAAATCTGTTTTATTTTTATCTGTCTATGTTTAAGTTATATATGTGTCTGCGCGTACAAATGAAGGTTGTTCTTTAATAGGAAACCTTTACACGTACAATGTTGTGAGGAAGTAAAACTTTGATATCACACATTTTCGAAATGATGAATCTTATTGAAGATATTTAAAAAAATTACTGGATTCAAATACCAGCTTATTGCCAAACTTGCGCTCAAAACCTGAAAGTACAACATCAAACAAGATGAGATATATATCATATGCAATGAGTTATATACATGCAGTCAATTTCAATACATAACGTGTCTGGTAACATCCAATGTGATGACAAAAGTAACAATGAACTTCTTAAGACTGAAGCTCTTTCCTCGTTATCATAAAAGGCAGTATCCTGTGTCGGATCCACGAGATATAATAGACATAATATAAATCCTCAAATGAGTATTGTTAAACCACATGTGAATCAACCATCACATCGTTGCTCAATGTGGGGGTGCCTACGGCATTACATAACAAGGAAGCAACTACACCAACATACCGCCCCCAACACGCACGCATACAAGTAGACACTTCCTTAAATGACTTCCGTTTATAAGTCACAAAAAACTATGAAATGAAGCCATTAAATAGATGTAACAAAAGTACACCTTATCAAACGAATATACTAAAACGGTTATCGCAAAGGAAGCTGGCCCTTGTTCTGTAGCGGAACTGTACTGGGTCGATCGTCGGCGACCAGGTAGCTCAATTGGTAGAACATCCGTCTAGAGTTCGGAGGATCCCGGGTTCGAACCAAGGTCTGGACGTGCATTTCCCCTCTCCTGTTACATTTAGCGCCCAACGAAATATAGAGTGTACCTACAGAAGGTGGTAAATAGGGTCTCGTGTGTCTTCGGGGTCAAAGTCTTTGTTAAAGGAGGGAGGAATGTAACGTAACTGGACTGGGTTGATCGTCGGCAACCAGATAGCTTAATTGGTAGAGCATCCGTCTAGAGTTCGGAGGGTTCCGGGTTCGAACCCCAGTTTGGCCGTGCATTTCCCCTCTCCTGTTACAGTTCTTATAGGTAAATGTTTACAGATAAATGTTTATAAGTAAACAAACAAACACAAACTCACACACACATTAAAAGCTAGGGAAGAAAAACCAAACAGGACTTTTAAAAAAAGGGTAAGGTTTCCTGAAACACATAGAGCAGCCGTTATAATGCCCTCCATCTCATCCGAGTATGATGTACGCGATGTTATTTACTGTTTTCAGTTTGTAAAAGTAATATTACTTGAAATGTCGAGTTAAAATGTTATCTGAATAGTAAGATCTAATAAAAAAATATGTTAAATGGTAATAATAATGGTATACTAACATGATTTTAGTTTAAGTTATAACAATTGAATTGTTTAAGACCAACGACACTGTATTGAACTAGTATATATACAATTAGATTATGAATATGAGTTTAATGTATACTGACACCACTCCGATGTGAATGCATCGTTGTTATTGATGGAAATGTTGAGTTATTCCATTCACTTGCTTTAAATAGTAATAAAACAACCGGTTTCTGTCAATCCTATGGTTCGTTGGCAATTAGAAATATACACAATACGCTTGTTGAGGTGAATGTTTTATCCATCATCCTGCCTCCTCTTTACGAACCCTTTATTTAATTGTAGTGTTCTTAGTTCTCCTAGATATTACAGTGTAGTAAAGTGCATATGCTATATATAGAAACCCCGACTATCCATACATGGACACCGTTCGTAGCGTTATAGAATTTATCAATGAAATACCAGGTTAGTGTGTAGTATCTACACATATGTGTATAACCTTCCTCGCGTATAGTTGCGCACAAATATAAGATCCTTACCTTAATATTGTAGAAGTAATGACTTTTTTTTGTATTATTATGACATATGTCACGTGTAAAAGATTTGATAATTTCTACTTGTTCCTTACTGTAAGTTCGTTTATGTTATTCAATTATGCACACCATCGATACTTTTACACGTACGTTTACACGTTACCGACTCACTAAAGGATCTTCACTGCTTAACAATTATGTGACAGACGAACTATATGTACGTACTGGATTGTATATTTTTATGTAATGTATGCTTATAAAATGTATGACTTTTGCAATATTCTGAAATATCCAAGTTGAAAAAAACACAATGTGAAAATATAAACTGCGTTTATTGACAATGATATCACGTATACAGTATATATCATCAAGATATCGACGTGTTGTTTTAATGTAATTGCCTTTTTTATTTATCTTTAATAAATGTTCCTGTTTGTTAAATTAATTAATGACGTCAACAACAAACAAGTATAATGTACAAGAATTTATTGTGCGATGTTTTAATTTTAAAGAAAATAAATCATCAGTTTTTAATCAACAGTGATAAAGTCTGAAGTTACTGTTACTGAAAAGTTACTCAACCAATAGGAAACGCCTCACGAACACGCACTCCTGTAATGTCCTCGAGACTGCTGCTTTTAAGTCATCAACATAATTTTACTTTAATAAATATATATAATGTGTCCTAACTCAACTCACTTAAAACATGAACCTGTAAGTAAAAGATCAAACGGAAGGACCGTTAGACTCACAAAAGACATTTAAAATTTATTTTATTTACACATACATACACTTTTATCTATCAGGCGGTTGATAATCATATAAGATTGTCAATTCAACTTCTATGACTGTAAACGAAATGTCTGACAAATGTCCATGTTAACGTTAAAACTTAAGATTTGGTCAACATCAATGGTAGAAATTTAAAGGAACATGCGACCAACGTATATGACGAAAATATGATTAAAAGCCGTATTTGATGTGTGACTCTATGTTAAAATCTTTGCTGTGAGACAAATATTAGGGTTAATAATATCTTTGTAATTGCATGGTCGACTGTCTTCCCAATATATTATAATCAGTTATCACCAATTCATATTTTACAATTACGAAATATTACAATTACAGTAATTGCTAACGTGTTACATGGATAATGATATCAGTTGTGACGTAACAAGTGACAATGAGCCTCAAACGCTTAACCTCTTATCAATCTCATAAAACTGAAATATATTTGAGTTCTTGTAAGTATATACACACTGGTCAAATATTGCTTCATTTTCTGGTTCATAATTTATATATACAATTGTTCAACACAGAGTTAATTCCGACAATTTAGGAACTCAAATCCGCCATGAAAAAAAATAATCCAGCAAACAAGAAAACGTCTTTATGTAAATATTTATCACGTTATATGTCTCTCTAGAAATAACTAGAATATAGGTATAAATTAAAATGTAATACTTACAAGACCACTGGCGGTATTAATGTTATGCCGACCGTCCGTTTGGATTATGCACAGGTAGACTCGGAGTTAAAGCTCTAGCATGTTTACAATTAAATATGTCATTCACGGGAATCACCTGTTACTATAAATACATGCGATACGGAACGTATGTGTATATCATTGTGTTAATGTCATGCACAGCATTATATGTGATAGACAAAGTTGATCCTAATTTGTTGTGTCTTTCCGAAGGTAAAATATGTTACATTTGCTCAGTATTCCCAAAGTTCAAGGGTGACAATTGGCCTGGAAAACTTGATGGATGACTGTCTGAGGCAGCACGAAACAAGTTTATCTGGTAATGAGTAAAATTGTTACAGATATTATTTTTGTTCCTTCATTTTCCTATACTTATGTTGGCATTTAAAAGACATGTTATTTATATATACATATACATACATCCATGTTATATTTTGTTTAACATATAGAGTGTGACATGGTTAACCTATATATTATATTGTGAATTGACTGTCTCAGGCAGCATGAAGCAGTATGATACATGTATAACTCTTATCAGATAAAGGTGTCTGCTGGTAGCCGACTTAAACAACATGGAGAAGTTTTTTTTCTGATAGCTTGGTTAACGTTGGAATCATAACAAGGCAAGTTCTGTCTGTGACAGCTGCCAGTAACTGTCAGAAATGCTTAATAAGCATATGGTGCCATGTCTTTTTCTGATTGTTTGATATATCTTATATGCTTTTGTAAATAGTGACATAATATTTTGCATTGTGCGATATTGGTATATTATAACATACACAGGTTTCTCTGGAGTGGAGCACTTGAACAGAAATATGGTAATATTAAAGTTCAAGTTTGTGGCGTTTATTTTGAAGCAAGCCCCATCTTTTTTGGTTCTTTGTACACCTTATTATAAAAATCCGAACAAAGATGTGTACATATGTTCGATTTCTGGCATTTAGAATAAATGCTCATTTTCGACAATTTTAGTGTTTGTTATTTTATCGACAAAAAACGTAGCAGAGTATAACCTGTGTGTGTTGTTGGGTTTAGTGCAGACTTAACACGATAATATAATTGTTTTTATGCAACGCATACAATAATTTATATTATCTGGTTAGTATATGATATTTTTATTTGTTATATTTTGTTGGTTCCGGATGGAGGATAACTTTTTGTGTGTACTAAAGTCACGTGACCTGTGCAGAATTTTTTTCCATGCTGACATTTTGAAAAATCTCCTTAAAAAAATCAGTTACCCTCCTCCTCCCCTAATTTGTATCCACCTTTATGTACCATTGTGTAAAAATGTAATTGTTGCACTCTTTGTTTTAAGTTTTGTTTTATTTGTTGTAAATCTTTTAGTTACAAATGGCGTTTATTTTGAAGCAAGCCCCATCTTTTTTGGTTCTACACAACTGTAGGATAAGCTTGTTCAAAATCCAATCTGTGTTTATTTTTTGAGTTTTGTCCGGTAAGTGTGTCTTGTATTGCGATTTCGTTATCTCGAGAATGAAGCCAAAATTAGATACTCGAAAAATACCAATGATCCAAATATTAGATGATATGTGCTTTCTTGTGAAGTTAATATTATGACCGTATGTGGAGTAAATCCATAAGATATCCTCCAAGCGTATTATCAGAAATCATTGACTATTTGTTCAATTCATTCGTTATTAAATAAGGTATAAGTTACCACATTAATTAGACGTATCGTCCCTTTTTCACGTGTATGGTTAACCTGCTAGTGGAATATCAATCACCAAGGTTCACAATAACCTTGAAGCAGGAATTTATTTTGCCATATATTATATGAGATAATAGAATAAGTCATATGTGGTATTCGAAAGTCAGACTTAAGTATGAATTTGTATCGTTTTAAAGAAGTTAATAGGCACCTTTCCGTTTATGTTGTAATTCTACATTAGAAAATAAAAAACCCACAAAAAACAGTTTATTTAAGTATTTTCAAGATGTAAATTGATGTATGTATGTCAAACAATACAAATAAGTTTTAAGTCCAATTAACATACCATTTATTCAAGACCTTGATTTACTAATGGATACCGGGTACCTACTTGTGAAAGATTTTATTAATTTTAACTTTAGTTTCACAACACAAATTCCTTTAATGTGAATCAATATTCTATGCCATTGATACCAGTACACCTAATTTTACACGTTATTTACTCACTTTTGGGTCCAAAACGTTTAAAAATTAAAAGGCGAACTATATGTGTGGATTGGATTGGATATATCACAGCAACAATAATGTAAAACAAACATATAAATGTAGATGAAAAAAGTATAAAATGCCTAATAACAGTAACACGACGTTGATCAATCTTAAACTCAAGCCCAATACACTACGGTATTATACATAATACATATATCTTCGTCATCAAGGGGTCGATGTTTTAATGTAATGTTTTTCTTATTTACTTAATCTTAATTTAATACTCGCGATTGTAAAGAAAATTTAGTTACAAGTACGATTCCAACAACATATAAAGAGAAAATGTTTTAATTGTACTAAACTTATTTTTCATTTTACGTACATATCATATAAAAAACAACATGTCGTTTAAGTGCAAAGATTTGAAATAAAATGCTGACAGGTGAGCCATGTCAGCCGTCAATAATCTAAGACAGAAACGACACTGGTACAGTACAGTCCTGTGTTTGTCCGGAGACTGCTATTGTTATAGAAGCGTTGTCTCCCGGTTCCTCGGGTTGGGTCACTTCTACCAGAACTGTTGTGCTGGCAGAATCAACATTTTCCCAGTATGGTACCGGTATAGCCATCGTGAGCAGGTGAGGTAGAAATATGGCACTGGAAAACTCTTGTGAACGGAATAATTCCGCGGTGATGGGTTGTATCTCAAACCGCCTAAGGCAAAATCTGCAAGTACAACCATACATTATATGCAATATTTATGTTAGATGTATTCATGCTGTTATCATAACATTTTTAACAACATATTTCTGTAAAATAATAAAACTACATCAATTTCAAAATGTTTAGTTACATCAGATGTGATGTAAGAATTTGTAACAAGCTTCAAACGCTGGGGCTCTTTTTTAATCACAATAAGTAATGGGATTTTATTGCGATCCTCTATTTACGTGCATTCTATACATTGCTTCTAATTTGATTTACAAAATGATATATACCTGTAATTTTATAAACATTTAACTCTAATACAACACTAACAAACAATAACATCAAGCATGTTTAATCTAAATTACATGGTACTTAACTTCTCCTAAATGCGAAAATTAGGTGGATGTCTTCGGCATTGTATCGTAAAGAGGCAAATAGCAAACACACGTTTTCACCAATAACACTGGTATATCAACTAACGTATCACAAACACGTTTCATCACATTTTACAAAACTGTTGACGCAAATTTAGCTTAAAACTGTTCTCCCAAATAATGGAAGAACACTAAATCATGCCTAAGAAGTAACAAATAACAGAACGATCTGAAGTAGAAGTGAAAACAATACAGAAAAAACTGAGGAAATAAGGAGACAAAAGAAAAAACATTAAGAACAGAAATGAGTCAGGGGAGGAAAAGGGCTTCCGTTCTACATGTGGAACCTGTATGAATGGCTCCCGTCGGAACATCTGGCACCCGTCCTTATGTCTCACGTTACCACATATAGAACTCGTCTGAATGACTTCAGTAACTAAATGTGACAGCCGTCTTAATGTCTCCCGTCACGTAGGTGCCAGCCGTCTTAATGTTTCCCGTCGCCATATGTGACAACTGTCTTCATGTCTCCCGTCGCCATATGTGACAACTGTCTTCATGTCTCCCGTCGCCATATGTGACAACTGTCTTAATGTCTCCCGTCGCCATATGTGACAACTGTCTTCTTGTCTCCCGTCACCATATGTGACAACTGTCTTCATGTCTCCCGTCACCATATGTAGCAGCCGTCCAAATGTCTCCCGTTTCCACATATGGCCTAGGAAATAATGTCTCCCATTACGACATATACTAGCCGTCTTAATGTCTCCCGTCACCTCATGTGATAGCCGTCTTAATGTTTCCCGTCACCACATATATAATCCATCTTAATGTCTCCCGTCACCTCATGTGGCACCTGTCCTAAAGTCACCTATGCGAAATTTGTCATTATGTCTCCCATCACCACATGCGCACCCCTCCAAATGTATCCCGTTAATTACCGCATATGGCACCCGTCCTAAAGTTTCCCGTCACCACATGTGCATCCGTCCAAATGTCACCCGTTACCACATATAACAGCCATCCTAATGTATCAAATTACAACATGCGCACCACTCCAAATGTATCCCGTTACCGCATATAGCACCCGTCTTAATGTCTCCCGTTACCACATATGGCAGCCGTCTTTATGTCTCCCGTCACCACATGTGTCACCCGTCTTAATGTTTCCCGTTATCGCATAGGTAATCCGCCTTCATGTCTCCCGTCACCACATATGGAACCCGTCCTAAAAATGTCCTTCACCGCATGTGGCACCCGTCCTAACGTCACCCGTCACCACAGGCGCAACCCTCCAAATGTCTACCGCATATGGCAGCCGTCTTATTGTCTCCCGTAACCATTTCGTCAAAAAAGATAGAATTGAGCAAGTGATGTAGAAGAGTCCACAGTGGCCTTGACAAGATGTTCGCTACAAGTCTCGATACACTTTATATGCAAACAGGATCATATCAACTACTAGGTAGTGTTCTCTGTTAGTATATTATCTGTTCCCGAGGTTTACTGTAACACTATGGCAATAATTCATAGTTATCATAACATACAAGGTTAGAATAAACGCAGAATGTGACGTATTAAACGGGTCTATACGCACCTTCCCCTGACGTTGTTTTTCTGCACACGTTTTTGAAAATCGTATATAAGGATTTTTTATTCAATGTACCTAAGTACTACTGATGATTCAAAAATAAGTGGACAGCACTGCCTAGTTACCATACATTATACGTATTTCTTTATCATCAATTTGTCGACGTGTTGTTTATATGTTAATGCTCTTTTTTATTGATCTTGAATTAATATTGCTGCTTGCAAGGACAATCTATTTACGGCGCCAACAACATACAAATTATTACACAATATGATATGGATAAAACTGAATCACGAGTATAAATTAAAATTGTATACTTACAAGACCAATACTTTTGTGAATATTGATGATTTACTGATCAGCTACCTTGGAGTATATTCCCTGCAAACGAGACAAGTGAAGTTAAACTTACGTGTTCTGTATTAACTCACGTCTCATACAGCATTGTATATAAGTTTGCTACTGCGGTGACGTAAATTTGTCGAAATGTAATATAAGCCAAAACACAGTGCAGTACGACCGAGTCGAAAACGAGAGGCACTATGGTTGTGTCAGTAGGTTAAATATAATCTGTGTGGACAATGTTGGATATGATTGAAAAACGTCACGCGTTTTATTGTTTTTTTCTTCTTCAGATTACATCTTGAAGATAAAACAATTTAAGAAAACAAATGTATATCTATTACTGTGGCAAGTATCGGGTTATCAGCGGTGTGAAGTGATTATGAAATGAGAAACAAGAAATGATATTATGGATAAAGAGCGATATTCGGATATGAGGGATGTTCGAAGGGAGACGTTATAAGAATTGTTTGATTAAGAACATTTTTCGGTATGCCATGAAAGTTTTTTGTTTGTGTCGTTATTTTTTGTTTCGCTACTTCATCATCTTTTGAATCAATCGAAAATGTTATACTTGAACAATAATCTGGTACACGGAACATTTTTATTCTCATTTATCAACAACATGTATCTGTATTATAACAAAAACACGTTTCAAAGGTGTAACATGCGTAGGAACATCCAAATGGGATGTTAGATCTTACAATGAGACTTAAACGCTGAAGTGGAACCACGTTTCAGATACTCAATGTACGAAGATACCTTATTTTCTTTATGATGAAATATTTGTGTATACCACTGTTTCAACGGAGAGGGAAAGGATGGAACTCTAATCCCATACATCAAGACAAGCATGACAGCTTTATATATAAAAGATAAATAATACAGTGTAAGAAGTCAAAGTATTGCTAGGAATTTCGTAGTACTCCATCGGTATTGTTTTTTATTTACCTACAATCCAATATGCTCATGCATATCAAATCTGGTCATAGCATGTGAAACAGGAAGATAA
>NW_018405771.1:0-219 GCF_002113885.1 Mizuhopecten yessoensis
AATGTGTATGTACAATGATGATGATGATGATGATGATGATGATAATAATAAGAGGATGATGATGATGATAAGATGATGATGATGATGATGATGATGATCATATCATGATGAAGTTGATTGTCAATGTGTATGGACAACGATGATGATGATGATGATGATTGTCAATGTGTATGTACAACGATGATGATGATGATGATGATGATGATGATGATGATGATG
>NW_018405771.1:3224-3587 GCF_002113885.1 Mizuhopecten yessoensis
TCTTTCTCCCCTCTCCCTTTTATATTGTTTTGCTTCTTCTCTAGACCCTGTGATTCTATTTTGTCTATGGTGTGTGTGTGGGTGTGTGAGATTGAGTGTATGTTCTAGTATATAAATTATATACATGTACTATGTGAAGTATGTTGTTTTAGACAGAGCATGGGTGTGATAGATTATCTATCATGATGATGTTTGTAACTATGGACGATGATGATGATGATTATTGTCAATGTGTATGTACAACGATGATGATGATGATTATTGTCTATGTGTATGTACAATGATGATGATGATGATGATGATGATGATGATGATATCATGATGAAGTTGATTGTCAATGTGTATGGACAACGATGATGATGA
>NW_018405772.1:0-219 GCF_002113885.1 Mizuhopecten yessoensis
CATTATAGATTCACACATACAAATGTAATGTTATTATCATTATAACTTCACACAAACACATGTAATGTTATTATCATTATAGATTCACACATACATATGTGATGTTATTATCATTATAGATTCACGCATACATATGTAATGTTATTATCATTATTGATTCACACATACAAATGAAATGTTATTATCATTATAGATTCACACATACACATGTAATGTTAT
>NW_018405772.1:2921-3199 GCF_002113885.1 Mizuhopecten yessoensis
AAGATTCACACATACATATGTAATGTTATTATCATTATTGATTCACACATACAAATGTAATGTTATCATCATTATAGATTCACACATACACATGTAATGTTATTATCATTATAGATTCACACACACAAATGTAATTGTTATTATCATTATAGATTCACACATACACATGTAATGTTATTATCATTATAGATTCACACACACAAATGTAATGTTATTATAATTATAGATTCACGCATACAAATGTAATGTTATTATCATTATAGATTCACACATACAAA
>NW_018405773.1:0-219 GCF_002113885.1 Mizuhopecten yessoensis
TAGCATAGATAGCCTATAGTAGATACATACCGTTAGTCACAGAGGAAGGACAGACACCGTAGATAGCCTATAGTAGATACATAACGTTAGTCACAGAGGCAGGGGAGGTAGCATAGATAGCCTATAGTAGATATATAACGTTAGTCACAGAGGCAGGGCATGTAGCATAAATAACCCATAGTAGATACATAACGTTAGTCACAGAGGCAGGGCATGTAG
>NW_018405773.1:3944-4093 GCF_002113885.1 Mizuhopecten yessoensis
ATGGAATGTAGCATAAATAGCCTATAGTAGATACATAATGTTAGTCACAGAGGCAGGGCATGTAGTATAGATAGCCTATAGTAGATACATAACGTTAGTAACAAAGGCAGGACAGGTAGCATAGATAGCCTATAGTAGATACATAATGT
>NW_018405773.1:6923-7779 GCF_002113885.1 Mizuhopecten yessoensis
ACTGTAGTATATAGTAGCATACAGTTTATTGTAGACACTGTGTATGGCACAGAGCCATCCTAGATGCTACTTAATACTGCCACCTCTGCACATGTTTTGGATAATTTTTGTAACTGCGTGGAATGTTTTCAAGACAAGTAGAAAGAGCTTGTGATCAGCTTGGCAGGCAGGTGTCGAACTAACCTAACAATGATATTCCCGCCAAGCAGCGACCAACAAAATCCAAGACAAGAACATAGACTTTGGACTTTAATCACTGAGCGTAAACTGAATGTTACACCGAAAATAGCAATAACATAGAACATCACACCCTATAACATGTAACGCCAACAAATGGACAAACACAAAATGGTTATTTGTACACAATTATTACATTTACTATATATGACAACATAAACCTTCAATAAAATTGACCCTGTTTTATGCACTTTCAGGTAAAATACATACACTCACTTTTACGTTTATCTATATAAACATCGGGTTACATTTTTAATTATAAGTGTTTGCAAAAATTGTATCATTATTAGGAAATCTACATAAGTGTTTTTAAATGTAACAAGTCAAATTGTGTTAACAGTGAATGTTTATGTGAGGACGGTGCTGAATGGTGTTTTTTTCAAACAACGAACATTTCAACCATTGAAATTTAAAATGCTGTATCCTTATATTTGTAAAGTATTTCAGGGTCCATCACGTGACAATACCAGTGAGCAAACAGCGTATTTGTACTTAATACATTATGTTTATAGAAACAATCATATTAATGAAATAAGCATTACACCTAAAATGAGCATATTCAAAAACATTCTTTATAGTTTTGATAAGCCGTCTTATTGTCAGTTATTTCCAATTGAAC
>NW_018405773.1:7843-16238 GCF_002113885.1 Mizuhopecten yessoensis
GAGGGGCAGGAGAGGGGGAAATGTGTGACGAAGATCGAAAATATACGTAAGACAGACAGACAGACAGACGGACTAAAAGACTAGAAACAGACACATGAAGCTAGATTTCGATAATTATATCTGAAAAGTGTATCGGGTAGACGACAGAGAAGGTATTGTTGCCTGACCTTTGTTTTAAGGACATTATAGATGGAATTGTTGTCATTATCTAGATGCATAAATATCATCTTTCACAATCTGGATAATTGTACTGCTTATTGATTTTTTTCGTAGTATTGTGTATAGCGTAAAGATAAAATAATCCGTACTGAGAACAAACAGAGTCAGAAAGGCGACTAATGAATATTTGATGTCAGTCTCTCTGTCCTTTAGCACTAATTAAGTGTTCTCTGTTGTCTCAGTACCAGTGTTACACGCATTACAATAGGGGCCTCAGCTATTCCTGCCTGAACAAGTGTCATGTTTTTATTATATATTGCAACCACTATGACTAATGTTGTTTTAATTATTTGAAATTATTTTTTAAATATTTTCCCCTAATATGATGATGATGACGAGCCGACGATTATGATGATGATGATGATTTTTAAATATATTGTGATGCGTAGATGCTGATGCAGCCATACTAACAGTGTTGTTTCATGAGGACGTGAATGACGTATTGGACGTAATGATGATGTACGGGTTTAATGTAAGAACGTGTGCAATCTTATTTCTGTATAATTTGTTTAAGTATCTAAAATAAAAAATATTTAAGTATTAGCAATCCTTGGAACTTAGCAAACATAACTGCTCTCTTAATCAAAACGTTATACGTATGACGTGATGCCTAAGACTTATTGTAGTTATCTGTCAACGATAACTAGCTGTCTACTAATGTTACTGAAGGACGCTGCTATCTATTTCGGGCCTGGTGGAATTGTGGAACAATCAAAATGAGTTATTGATTTTTTTTATTAAATCATTTACTGTAACAATTGGTTTGTTGTATGCGACATGTACCAATCTACATGTATATAAAGGAGGAAATAATCATATCTTCGCTAACAGCAACTACAAAAATTACATTCTGAGTACGACTCTCCGAGGAAAGCTGTTCTCTGTGAGTATTTTTAAAAAGGATGGTCTATCAACCCTTCATAGACCAAATTGTGTTGGCCAGACATATCCAATAGGCCTTTATGAAACACTTCAAAATATTCACTAGAATGACGAAGTACGAGAGCACCTTTTTGATAATTCAGTACAGTGTAAGTCGACGCAGAAGAAAAACAGACATAACAGACCTTTCAGCTGTATCAACAATACAAATGCAGGCATCAGTCGGATGTGTAATCATAAGACTGTGTCATGTCTCAGTGTGTATGATAGGGATCACCCACGGGGTTATCCTATTGGCTAAAACTTGAGGCGCTGCCCAGGGTTTCGCACCAATTGGAAGTTTCCGAACGTGAATACCCAATATGACAACCCTATGAATAAAACAGTATGTCGCGATTTCCGTGCCGCGGCATCGGCATTTTCCTGGTTTCATGACGTCACCCTAATTTTGTCTTTATTGTGACGACTAGCGCGTGAAATCTGCTGTAAGATAGACATTTTTACACCCCTTTCCTTCTCTGGATAAACAAGCAAATCACATATCCAGCCGTACATTCTAAAGGTACTTAGAATATCTGTATTTGTATATACGATCTACGATCCTATACAATACCAGTCTTAATCAGTTCAATTAATTAATTCTGTAAAGCCTTACGGCTTATGAGATGCTTGACATATAACATGATACATATGCAGTTATAATTAATACAAAGTTCATGCAGTTGTTCATATTAATTAATACGTGTCTCATGTCAATTAGGAATTACGGCTGTAATCCCCATATTTACCTATTCTCGTGTGGAAACGGATTTGTAACAGTTCACAATAGTAATGACAGCTCATTGCAGGAGAATTATCAAACCATCTGCTTCAACGTTGCTAACCCGTGTTTACCAGATTTACATATGGAAAATAGCTAATCATCGTTGTTGGTAAATCTGTTTCCAGGCACTGCATGTCCTAATAAACTGTAAGCTTCGTGCTCATAACGGTCGACATATCTTGTATGAAATATTCGCGGTCATAAAGGTCGACATATCTTGTATGAAATATTCGCGGTCATAAAGGTCGACATATCTTGTATGAAATATCAGGAGTTCATTTCCGTATTCTTCATGCCAGACAGCATCGGCTTCAAACTCCAAACACCAACTACTAAACTCCAAACACCAACTACTAAACTCCAAACACCAACTACTTAACTCCAAACACCATCTACTAAACTAAATGAAAATTACTCGATTGGAAAGTTTCACTCGCGCAACAATTCGTGATGTGACGTATCGATGACATCACTGATTTGACTTTGTGGTTTTAATGTTATACTATTCGAAATATTACCTATAGCACGCTTATTTCCAGGAAATCAAATTGCTTTACGTGCAAACTCTGATCCTCATATGCAATCTGCATGTACTTTCGGAAAGAAAAAAAAATCCCTTTCAGGAAAATTGCTTTTGCCAAAATATAAGACTTTGGAACACTGATCAATAGTTTAAAACAAGGCTCAGTTTCCTAAGAACGTATTCCTTGTAATACCTGTACATATTTCAATTTGTTTTGCATTGCCACTATATAACATTACCAAACAAAATAGAACGACATCAGACCATAATTCTCACATAATTCCCATTGGTGTAGTGATAGGAAGAATATGTTCATGACGTCGTGACTAAATGACGTCGTTTTAACCGACGTCACTATATTAAGTGTATTATTGACGTCACAAAAAATTAACAATACGCATTCCTCGTGGTAACGCATCCGTGATACCGGATTAAAACACCCTATTAATCAATGTAACTCGCAGCAATGTATGTAGTTATGTTGTATAAAGGGGGAATATCCTCACGGTGGAGGTGGAATACATTGAATAGAATTGTTGAAATAAATTGATGATTTTGTGTTTATTTCTACGAACTAAATGTTTTGCCGGGAACGGCCGCGTGTACTCGTGACGTCACAAGAACAGGCCCATTGACAGACAGCGCGAAAATTACTTTGAAATGCGATAAAAGTTTGGAAATATAAGAAAAAATTAAATTAAAAACGGATATATAAGTATTAAACTGCCTTCTTTGGAAATTTATTGTGTTATATTTCTAACATGATTGCAGTCAAATTAATCATAGCGCGTTGTTCAATTTGTCTGCAATCCTTGACAATAATAGGACAATAACTTTCCAAAGAAGACAGTTTAATGCTTAAATTGGTCACACGCGGAGACCAATACTTATCTTAATTAAGCAGTCACCATTGTCATTAGTTAACAATCATCACCACATTTCTAGACCTTAACTCACTCTTAACGAAATCCAGGGGAAATCACATCAACCATTCATCATCTGCTCAATGTCAGAGCCAGCCGTACATCTCTGCCATACAGTGATGAAGATAGATGAAGTGACTATGTATCTACTTTTACCCAAGAAATTAACAAATCAAAATAACCACAAAGACAAATTGTAAAACTCTTTTATCTTAGCTTGACATTTCTCCGCAATAACGATCGTGATAACATAGGTGAACTATTTTAACCATCTTTATCCGTGGTTTCCACATTGAAAACCATCAGTAAACACTGATTAATAAAGCGCTCACTATGAAGCCTAAATCCGATAAGATCAAAATATTACTGGATCTTTTGGACGAAGCGCAATGTTTATTCAGATCCATTTTTGAAACAGCAAAATTCCTCTACCTAAACCGCTACCTTGCGACGGATGAGTGACGTCAAGAACAATACTTATGGATAAAAAGTAAAATTTAAATGTGCTTTTGCAGGAAAATGCCAGGTACCCTACCGAAGTCAATATCATGGATGATTATGTCTCCCCTTCGAATAAAAGGAGACATATTGTTCTTCTGGATCTGGTTCTTGCTCTGGCTCTGATTTTTGTTCTGGTTCTTCTTACTGATCTTGAAACTTTCATACCTGCATAACATATAAACGATGTGCAGTGCACTCTCATAAGATCATTGCGACCTTGACCACAATGTCAAAGGTCAAATATGTGCTAATTTTTCAGGAACATGTTGTCCGAACTGTAACTTTTTAACCGTTAAAGAGATCTTGATGAAACTCGCAATATAACTGTATCAATGACGGATGATGTGTAGTGCAGTATCCTGTGATCACTGTAGCTCCTACGTCTAAGGTCAAATGCAGAAAAAGCCTGAATCTTAAAAAAAACAAATAAAGGTGTACGCAAAGGTTATGTCAAGGGTCCCTCACTGTGTCTAATTTTGTTTAAACTTATGGTGGCATTCTAAACTCTATCCAAGCATCATTTCCGGCTATGGGATCCGTTTTGAGGACTTCTATTATGGTTCCCCATTACAATTAGAACTAAATGTAGTTCATGTATGGAATTTATGATTTAGCAGTAGGCATTACCTCTAATAATAAGGTCAAATAAGTGCTAAGTTAAAGATATCCTCATGTAACTTGCAGTATATCTGCATCAACCACAGACGATGTACAGTGCATTGTTGTTAGGTCAATGTGACCTTGACCTGTTGTAACTTCGATTTATTTTCCTAAATGGTGACCTCTTGGACTCGGACACTTTTACTTAAATACCATTTTAAAATCTCTTTAATTATTAAGGGTTTAAGAGATTTTTGGGGGTTTACAAGAGTGCAAAGATTGTTAGGCGTTTTGGTATTTTGATTGTTTTGTTGAGTGGAAACGAGATGGGTTGTTTTGTACTTAGAAGAGCCCTTATGGACACATTTTTAACTTGGTTACCCCTACCACGTTTTAAATGTCGCTGGACATCTGTATACTATGTAAGTGAATACTTCTGTCGGCAGCGTATTTCTGAAACGAGCCTTTGTCCTTGATATTTTGTTCCAGTACAAACTCTAGTCTGAGAGATTATATAGCACAAAAACTTCTATCATACTCTTCGCAATGAAAACAAGATTCGGTACAGCCTGATAAACAAGTCTACAGTCGGTTATGTTCTCCTGTTTTCCAGCACCTGCTTGACAACAAGTAGCTTACAAACTGAAAGTTCCTGCACATAGAGTTGAATGGCCCCACCAATGCGACACTCCTTCCCTGGCGAACTGTGTATCTTGCTGGTGATGTTGGCTATTGATGAATGCAGTTTAACATTAAACACTTGTTGATTGCCAAGTTATTAATTTGCCCAATACATCACAAAATGAAGAACTGCCCTCGTGACAACAGTCATGGTTACCTGCCACCAACATCGGATTATATTACAAAAATCAATCCCACATCAATCGCTTTACCAACTGTACATTATCCACCAAAAATATCATATTGTGTGATACAATTTTTTAACACATTTGTAAATATTTGGGTTAAGTAGCCATACCCCAAATAATGTATACCAAATGGGAAATCTAGAAGTGAGCTGGTCCTGTTTTCTTTTCCGAGTCTTTTCATCTCTACGTATGAACACATAGCACCAGCTGGAGTAGGTAATCAGCTAAACAAATGATGTATCGTTCGTACTTTTATAAGTGCTTCACGTTCGTGTGTACTTAGATGACTACTCAAGATCTTCAAGATTTTTGTTAACACTTAGACACATAATATGTGTTACATGAGGAAATAAAGTTGCAGACATATTTATATACACATGTATAACTGAAAGAATGGACCGTTCAATTTACAATTTAGAACCGGTACGGTATAGTAACATGATAAGACATACAATGGAAAATGCAGAGCAAACAAAAATAAGCATACATATAATTCTTAAGTTATTTTAACTATTAACAGTTATACATATGCATCATTCACAAAAGAGGAGCCATTTTGGTTAGGAAAATAGATAAACCTGTCAGAACTCGTTGATTGCATAATGATAATATACCTTAAACTTGTAAATATTTGGGTTTGTACAATTGTAACAGTCTTATTCTAGGGGTCTCTTTGTATAGAACACTCCAACGCTATCTTTGCTTCCATTGATATTTATTCCTCATATATTAAACCCTCTTCATAGACGAAGAGGGTTTAAATTCAGGGAGAAAAACCAGTGCGTGAGTACGTGACCTAGTAGCCAATCTTGCGCATACAATGAATTTAGAATTCTCAGCTCACTAATAAGCACCAAGTCTGCACAATTCCATAACACGTCCGATACGGCCATAAACTTGTACGGGAGTGACAATGCCCCCAAAAGCGCGGGTGCGCACTGACCCATGGTCAATCTTACACAAAAATAGATTGACCCATGAACCTTGACAGACAGGTTTGCACAGGTGTCATTTGATATAAAGCAAAGTGTACATGTATATAGATACACTGTAGAGTAAAAGCACAGCACTTAATACTCTGCTTTTAATGAAGAATCAAGTTTAAAAATAACCAGCTTTACAGGTAAAAGATATTACTGTCATTAAATAATGACACTGCTACATTCTCCCCTCCTTACATGAAAGATGTCCACATCTTTACAGTAGCATTTACTAAAACATTACACTATTACCTAACTTCATAATAACAAAAATTTCATCCAAGTAAACTACAAAAAGATTATCCTCATAAAAACACATTAATTGATTGTAGTCATAAATCAATATAGCTACCATGTCATAAAAACGAATGACATATAATGAAAATTTAACATAAAAATGCACAAAATTTATATACACTCCTCTCCTGCTCTCAGAAGAAGATGACCACATCTTCAGCAAAAACTTCATCATATAAATGAAAAAATACTGATTTCAATGCATGTATAATTCATAAAAAAAAAAGTTGTAGCGAACAACAAACAGAGTTCCAGAAATACATATTTCACGTATGACTTCAAAATATGCAAAAGTGTGTCTCTAGCAACTTCCGACATATTGTGAAAAATATCACCTCTAGTTATATCCAAGAGGAAGGTAGCTTTTCTCTCCCATTTTGCGACCACGGGATGAAAACATGCTTGCTTACAAACAAAATTCCCCGATCGCATCCAGCTCGGCGGTTTCCTCTCCCGAGTCGTCCTTCTGGGAGCTGGAGCTGGTGGTTCAACACGGCATTGATGGGGTGAAACTGGATCAGCGGGCGGCGCTGCCAAATTCACAGGCGGAATTTCAGCTTCCGGTTCTTCTTCACTTAACTCTTCATCACCATCTGACTCAGAATCCAACTCCTCTACAGATGAAGAACCCCTTTCCGGAACGGGTGGCCTTGAGACATAGGTTTCTACGTCTTCTCCCATGATATCCGAATCATCATCACTGTCACTCGACGAATAGTCATCAGAGACTGACTCTGGAATAGCTGATTCACGCCTCCGGCTCTGAGTTATCCTTGTCCGAGGTACTGGACATGGCCGAGCCACTTCTACCGGCTTTCCCATTGGCAAAGATCCAACAGGAAGCAAGTGGTTCCTGTGCAGCGTCCTTATCTTGCCATCACCGTCCTCCTTCCTTACTTGGTACACAGGAATGTCCTGGTTATCCTGTCCTTCGACAATATACACCTCCGACTCCCATCGGTTAGACAGTTTGTGTCGCCCCTCGAATGCTAAAATCTTTACTAGCACTCGATCACCGATGTCCAAAAATGCATGTCGAGCTTTAAGGTCGTATGTCACCTTCTGACGTTGCTGGGCATCGCTCGCATTCCTGCTAGCTAGCTCAAAAGACTGACACATCCGTTTTCGCAGGTCTTTAACGTACTCTGGCACCTTGGGTGCTGTACCATTCTCTTCTAACCCAAAAATCAGATCAGCAAGCAACCGCGGCTGGCGTCCAAACATCAGCTAGAATGGCGAATAGCCTGTTGAGTCATGACGTGTTGAGTTGTATGCGAAGGTCAATGGTCCCAGGAAACGCTTCCAATCTTTCTTCTGATCAGAGTCAAGTGTCCCCAGCATGTTCATTAGTGTCCTGTTAAAACGTTCACAGGTTCCATTCCCACTGGGATGGTATGGTGAGGTCCTAGACTTCTCAATGTCCAACACCTGACACAAATGGCGAATAACCTCCCCACAAAAATTAGCACCCTGGTCTGAATGAAAACGGTGTGGTATTCCATAGTGCTGGATGTAGCTGAGTAGTGCATCTGCCGTTATCTTAGCTGACATATTACGCGTCGGTATAGCTTGGGCATACCGCGTAAAGTGGTCCGTCACTACTAACACGTAGGAATATCCTCCCTTGCAGGTTTCCAGGGTAAGATAGCCCATGCAGACTAACTCCATGGGCTGTGTCGACACTATGGAAACCAACGGTACACGCTGCGTTGTTGGTGTCTTCCGTAGCACACACCGTGAACATTTCTTTATCCAGTTCTCAACATCTTTGGACATTC
>NW_018405773.1:17685-23989 GCF_002113885.1 Mizuhopecten yessoensis
CATTCTTAGTTTAACATTTATTTCCAATGACACACGACCTAGCTCGCATAAATCATAAAATTAGGCGTTGTAGATCTCACTTTAAGAAATCTTTTACAAAACTTAAGATGAATCTGTTCGATCATTTCAGGTTTTCCAATTCCCATACATCCGATCCATATAATAGAATCGGTTCCACTAAAGAATAGGAAGAGAAAAGTTCCTGATTTTTTTGTATATAGCAAATATTAACTTTTGGGCCTGGTTGATCAATCTGCGTGTTGCGTTTACAAAATTGTAATTGCATGTTATTCCTTTGTAAGTGAAATTATCTACAATTTCTAAAATTTCATTTTGCAATACAAACACATGTTGTTTTTTACTTTTTCTCTTACGAAAAACCATGACTTTTGATTTATTTACATTTATATTAAGCTTCCAAATCTTACAATATTGCTAGAAGACATTCAAAGCACTCTGCAGTCCCCCTGGACTTTCTGAAAATAGAACACTGTCATCAGCGTATAGGAGCACAAAAATTTCCACAAAAATATGTAGTTCATTACACAGCTTATCCCGCACAATTTCCAGTGGCACACAACTTAAAGAAGCAAAATAACTTTCAATGACATTAAGAAATACTGAAAAAAGAAAGGGAGATAAATTTTCCTCTTGTCCAACCCCGATCAAGCAGGGGCAAAAATCTGACGTTTTCGAATTGAATTGAACACAGGATTTAATATTATTATACATGTTATAGATAACTTTGAAACATTTCCCGTTTATATTGCTGCTATGTAATTTTTGCCACAGACCTCCTCTCCAGACGGTATCAAATGCCTGTTTAAAATCGATAAAGGTACAGTATAGCTACAGTATAAAAACGTTGTCTATAGTTGAATTACCTTTTCTGAACCCTGCCTGATTTCGAGAAATTAGATTAATTTGTTTTTCATATTCATTAAGACGGGTATTGATAATTGAAGTAAATAGTTTACCAAGACAACTAATTAAACTGATAGCTCTATAATTATCTGGGTCTTCTGGACTTCCCTTATTTTTGTATATTGGTTTGATAATACCGACACTCCAACTTTCCGGAAAAATTTCCGTGTCTTATATTATATTGAACAATTTACAATAGACGGTGGAGAATTTTTCCGATATTCATTTAAAACGCGGTCCGGGCCGGACGCTTTATTATTTTTCAATAATTTTATAGCTTTTTGTATTTCTGATTCAGTAATTGGTCCATTCAATGTATTGTTGACGTCATCATCATTATCTTCAAACTGTCGTTTTCAACCTCGTTATTATTACTGTCCTCTTCAAGTGAATTAAGTTTCTTAAAATAGTCCTATAGGACGTCAATAGGTATGTCTGATGTAGTATTATTATTTTGTGAGAATTTATTAAGTGTTTTCAAGAATGCTTTTTTTGTAATTTTTCCTTATTTGTTTTCTGTATTCTCTCCCTTTTTTGTTCATCATGTGGTTGGTTTCCGTTAAGTTGTTAAATTTATATCTAATTCTATATTTATTAAAGGCGTTTCTAGCAAGTTTACAATCGTGGTTAAACCATGGCTTATTTTCAATTTTGTACTTATTTTTACGACGGTGCGACATGTAAGCACAGTAGATATGTCGGTCACTAGACAATTTACCTGTTCGTTGTTGATAGTATCACTATAAGTAAAACATTATTTAGATTTATATTAATACTATGTAAGTTGTTTTTCACTTCTTTTGAAAAAATTGCCGATTTCATGTAATCCCATCTGATATAGTCTCCGTTTGGAAGACTTTTTTTCGTGCAAAATCGGTTTTTTTTCCGGAAACATACACGAGAAATGTATTAGATCATGCACGTCTGAAAACAGTGGGTTAAACTCATTAATTTCAAAATATGTTATTAACGGGAACACATCAGCAGTCAATATAAGGTCATCGACAACACTAGAATATGTACATGTAGTTCTCACTATATACTTATCACAAGAAACTCGACCATTTGCAATAAATAAAGAGCATCGTTTGCACATTTCGATTAGTTTTGACCCATAGTCATTAATATGTCCTTTATCCTTGGAGGGGGATATCATGTTAAACTAATCGCTGGAAAGAAAACATAAATTCTTGTCGATAATCAAATTGGTTTCAACAATGTCTAAAATGTCATATAAATTTTCATCGGGTTCAATGTAATCTACGATTTTAGAAATTCTTAATTAAAATCGCCAACAAGCATGATTTTTTTTATTTTCATGTGATAACATAATCAACTCATCCTCAATTTCTAAGAATGCGCTGTTTAAGGAATACTTTCTATTATCAGAGGGGGATATATGCACAACCTGTAAGGATATTCTCATTAGGAGAGACAGATCTTTAGATATTTCAAGCCACAGAACATAATTATTCAGACTGTGTTTCATGAAAACGTACGTACATGTAATTGGATAAGCATTTCTTAAAGATAACAGTTATACCTCCAGATTTTCGTTTAAATTTAGTTCTGTATTTTGAAAAGGATACATAACCATTTGGTAGATTCAGCTCATCACATTCATCAATTTTTGTTTCCGCACAAATTAAAACATCGTAATTCATGATTAGGTTTTGGAATTCCACATACATTTAGGAAGCCAAGCGTAACTTCATTTGACTTATCTGGTGCAAAGTTTGAGGTGTCCGATATGTTGTCCTATAGGACAGTCTCTCGTTGAGCCTGGTTGTGGTGTTGGGGATCTGATGGGAGGGTGTCAATCACGTGTCCTGGAGGAAAGGCGTTGTTAGGAGCGAGAGGGGTGCGATTATCGGCGAAACGTGCATGTGCGCGTTGATTGTCGTAGTAGTGTTCATTTGGGTTCGCGATGACTGCCAGAGGATGCGCGATAACTGCCAGAGAGTGCGCGTTAACTGTCAGAGGGTGTGCGGTTACTTCCCAGAGGGTGCGCGATAACTGCCAGAGGGTGCGCGATAACTGCCAGAGGGTGCGCGGTGACTGCCAGAGGGTGCGCGATAACTGCCAGAGGGTGCGCGATGACTGTCAGAGGGTGTGCGATGATTGCCAGAGGGTGCGCGATTCCTGCCGGAGGGTGCACGATGACTGCCAGAGGATGCACGGTGACTGCCAGAGGGTGCGCGATAAGCGCGATAACTGCCAGAGGGTGCGCGACAACTGCCAGAGAGTGCGCGATGACTGCCAGAGGGTGCGCAATTCCTGCCAGAGGGTGCGCGGTGACGGCCAGAGGGTGCACGATGACTGCCAGAGGGTGCGCGATTCCTGCTAGAGGTTGCGCGGTGACTGCCAGTGTGCGCGGTGACAGCCAGAGGGTGCGCGATAAGCGCGATTCCTGCCAGAGGGTGCGCGGTGACTGTCCAAGGACGCACGATGACTGCCAAGGGTACGCGATGACTGCCAGAGGGTGCGCGATAACTGCCAGAGAGTGCGCGATGACTGCCAGAGGGTGCGCAATTCCTGCCAGAGGGTGCGCGGTGACGGCCAGAGGGTGCACGATGACTGCCAGAGGGTGCGCGATTCCTGCAGGAGGGTGCGCAATAACTGCCAGAGTGTGCGCGGTGACTGCCAGAGGGTGCGCGATAAACGCGATAACTGCCAGAGGGTGCGCGATAACTGCCAGAGAGTGCGCGATGACTGCCAGAGGGAGCGCGATTCGTGCCAGAGGATGCGCGGTGACTGTCCAAGGACGCACGATGACTGCCAGAGGGTGCGCGATGACTGCCAAAGGTTGCGCGACAACTGCCAGAGGGTGCGCGGTGACTGCCAGAGGGTGCGCGATGACTGCCAGAGGGTGCGCGATTCCTGCCGGAGGGTGCGCGATTCCTGCCAGAGGGTGCGCGATTCCTGCAGGAGGGTGCGCGATAACTGCCAGAGAGTGCGCGATGACGGCCAGAGGGAGCGCGATTCGTGCCAGAGGATGCGCGGTGCCTGTCCAAGGACGCACGATGACTGCCCGAGGGTGCGCGATGACTGCCAAAGGTTGCGCGATAACTGCCAGAGGGTGTGCGATGACTGCCAGAGGGTGCGTGATTCCTGCTGGAGGGTGCGCGATTCCTGCTGGAGGGTGCGTGATGACTGCCAGAGTGTGCGCGATAACTGCCAGAGGGTGCGCGATAACTGCCAGAGAGTGCGCGATGACTGCCAGAGGGTGCGCGGTGACTGTCCAAGGGTGCACGATGACTGTCAGAGGGAGCGCGATTCCTGCCAGAGGGTGCGCGATAACTGCCAGAGGGTGCGCGATGACTGCCAGGGGGTGTGCGATGAATGCCAGAGGGTGCCCGATTCATGCCAGAGGTTGCGCGTTGACTGCCAGAGTGTACGCGGTGACTGCCAGAGGATGCGCGATAAGCGCGATAACTGCCAGAGGGTGTGCGATAACTGCCAGAGAGTGCGCGATGACTGCCAGAGGGTGCGCGATAACTGCCAGAGGGTGTGCGATAGCTGCCAGAGAGTGCGCGATGACTGCCAGAGAGTGCTCGGTGACTGCCAGAGGGTGTGCGATAGCTGCCAGAGAGTGCGCGATGACTGCCAGAGTGTGCGCGGTGACTGCCAGAGGGTGCGCGATAAGCGTGATAACTGCCAGAGGGAGCGCTATTCCTGCCAGAGGGGGCGCGGTGACTGTCCAAGGGTGCACGATGACTGTCAGAGGGAGTGCGATTCCTGCCAGAGGGTGCGCGATAACTGCCAGAGGGTGCGCGATGACTGCCAGATGGGGCGCGATGACTGCCAGAGGGTGCGCGGTAAGCGCCAAGGGGTGCGCGATGGTCAGGGTAGTGATTGGCCGAGGGTGGGCGGGTATCCCATCGTTGATTACCAGATGATTCGGTTGGTTGGTAGCCCGGGGCTACCGTTCACATATAATGTATCGTACACTATTTTTGCCGTGTCGCCCTTTCGTCTGAACTCTTTCATAATCGGATAGAGGGCAGAACGACGGTTACTGATCTCAATTGGATACTGCAGCTGGATTGAGTCTTCCGGTTTATTGCGAAGATTTTCAGGAGCAGCCTTAAGCACCTTTACGAATTTACGAATTGAGCAATAATGCTCCTCGGTTTTACTAGACGGATGGTAAGGCCATCCATCTGAATTTTCCTTATTAACCAATATGTTGTTCTACAGGCTTGTTCAAATTCTAGGTCATCCATGTTCGATTAAACCTACAATGCTTTGAAAACATTTTCAAAAATTAAAAAAAAACAAAGTTAGAAAACATGAGAAAATATTCATAATGAAGATAATTGTTTGCATCGCTTAGAAAATATATCTAAAAAGTCTTAAACGTTTGGGTTTAAAGTCGACTCCCGTACACAATATCATCTAAAAGATCGTTACTTGTATACAATATAACTTTTATTTTTAAAACATTTCCCGAACAGATAGTTACCTAATTTTGACATAAATGCACCTTTAACTGAGTGACCACGTTTTATATTTCCTTTTCCGTTGGAACCCGCTGTAAGTGACAGCCCTCTGCCTGTTCGTTTAAGCGTACTACAGTATGTTTTTTTGTGTGTGAAGAATACATGTATGTCATTAAATACAGAAACAGTATACCATATAAAACGATAAAATCAGAATGAAAAGTCTGTAAATGAAAGATAACAATAGGAACAACGGAAACGTCAAAGTAAAATAACAACCATTCTTTTCACCCCAAAAACCAAGTTATCTAGAAACGTAAGCATTTCCCGCATCAATCATGATATCTCCCGCTAAATCCGGGAAACAGTGTGGATCTTTAATGATATAAGATACAGGCCTGATGTCAATAACGATACAAGATACAAAGGCCTTCTGTCATTAATGATATAAGATACCGCCTTCTGTCATCAATGATATAAGATACCGGCCTTCTGACATCAATGATAAAAGATACAAAGGCCTTCTGTCATTAATGATATAAGAAACACGCTTTCTGTCATCAATGATAAAAGATACGGGCCTTCTGTCATCAATTATATAAGATACCGGCCTTCTGTCATCAATGATATAAGATACACGCCTTCTGTCATCAATGATATAGGCTACAGGCCTTCTGTCATCAATGATCTTAGATACAGGTCTTCTGTCATCAATGATCTTAGATACAGGCCTTCTGTCATTAATGATATCAGATACAGGCCTTCTGCCATCAGGGATATGAGATACATGCCTTCTGTCATCAATGATATAAGATACATGCCTTCTGTCACCAATGATATAAGATACATGCCTTCTGTCATTAATGATAAAAGATACAGGCCTTCTGTCATCAATAATCTTAGATACAGGCCTTCTGTCATCAATGATATAAGATACA
>NW_018405773.1:27577-31929 GCF_002113885.1 Mizuhopecten yessoensis
TAAGATACACGCGTTCTGTCATCAATGATATAAGATACAGGCCTTCTGTCATTAAAGATATATAAGATACATGCCTTCAGTCATTAATGATATATAAGATACAGGCCTTCTGTCATCAATGATATAAGATACATGCCTTCTGTCATTAATGATATAAGATACAGGCCTTCTGTCATTAATGATATAAGATACAGGCCTTCTGTCATTAATGATATATATGATACATGCCTTCTGTCATTAATGATATATAAGATACCGGCCTTCTGTCATTAATGATATATAAGATACACGCGTTCTGTCATCAATGATATAAGATACAGGCCTTCTGTCATTAAAGATATATAAGATAAATGCCTTCAGTCATTAATGATATATAAGATACAGGCCTTCTGTCATTAATGATATATATGATACATGCCTTCTGTCATTAATGATATATAAGATACCGGCCTTCTGCCATTAATGATATATAAGATACACGCCTTCTGTCATCAATGATATAAGATACCGTCCTTCTGTCATCAATGATATAAGATACACGCCTTCTGTCAATAATGATATAAGATACAGGTCTTCTGTCATCAATGATCTTAGATACACAGGCCTTCTGTCATCAATGATCTTAGATACATGCCTTCTGTCATTAATGATATATAAGATACCGTCCTTCTGTCATTAATGATATATAAGATCCCGGCCTTCTGCCATTAATGATATATAAGATACACGCCTTCTGTCAATAATGATATAAGATACAGGTCTTCTGTCATCAATGATATAAGATACAGGCCTTCTGTCATCAATGATATATAAGATACACGCCTTCTGTCAATAATGATATAAGATACATGCCTTCCGGAAATAAAGTCTACTGGTCGACAAGACACGTATACTTAAACAGTCCTGAGAATTAAGGTATAGTACATCAGCCATGTACCTGTTTAGCAGGTTGGTAAAGAGAAGTTGGTATGTTAGTTCCGAGGAAAGGAAAGGTACGGTTTGATTCTTACTAATTAGAAAAAGAAGATACGGCTCAATCCGATTGTACTCGGAGAACGCCTATCTAATTTTGACGTAGTTCAATTATTCAACATCTTCTAGACATGAGTGTTATTCCAGGTGTAAACCATGAGACTATCAATGAATGAGTGTCAGTCCTACATGTACATTGTAGTTATCCATGCGCTGTCAACGCAGTGGACATGTGTATTATAGCACGATTGAATTCGGCTATACGTACACGGGTTATTATGATTGACAGGTTGTAATCTGTACATTGGTGTGACTAATTGCTGGTTTGTGATAATCTCTGATGACATCAGTGGAGTGGGACTGTGTGTGGTAGTAGATATCATAACGTCGATAAGGAGTGGAGTTCCAAAACAATGACGGCACTTCTCAGACTATACCCATTATGACGACCAGCTCCCATAAATCTCCGGACTACGTGTGAGTTTATACTGACTGGTCGGCTATTCACACGCTGTAAGTCTCTATATATGATATCTCTATCTAGTGCCGAGGCTGGAAGTTTTATAAGATATCACATACGATAGCATCTATAATACCACATAACTCGTATAGGCAAGCACAGTTTTACATGTGTATGTTCATCAATAATGCATAAATTGTTTGAATAAAAATCTACATATTTTTGGAGGACTTTTAAACAGCTAGATATTCTAGAAGACGGAGCAAATAATTATCTACAGTGGTGTTAATAATTAATATATTTAAATCAAATATCTTCTTTCGCAGTTCTCCGCTTTTGCGATGTGTTTACTCAACAATGTTGAAAACGATGGGAAAATGTCCCCGGAATTTCTGCCTTGTATTGACATCGGTTGTGACAGGCCTAGTTCTGATGCTCCTCCAAAGTCACTCCCAGTTGGAGTTCACATGGAGTAAGAGGTATGTGACAGAGTGCAACGGATGTAACAAGTTTGTGGGAAAACCAACCATAGAACCGACAAATGTTTGTAAGCAATATGACGGCAACACTACTTCCGGTCACACAGAGTTGATCATCTTAGTTATGAGTCCAGTGAACGACAAGGAAGCGAGAGACGCTGTTCGAGACACATGGGGAGGTATTCGGGAGCAGACGACTGGACATTTTCGAGTGGTGTTTGTGGTTGGTAAAATGAAATCCACCGACCTTTTCAATGAGGCCTCGAGTCAAGGAGATATCCTTCAGTTGAACGTTCCAGAAACACAAAAAGCAATAACTGAAAAGGTTGTTCATTCTTTCCGTTGGTTTACTGTACGTTGTTCCCATATAAAATATGTGATGAAAACAGATACTGAAGTGTTTATAAATGTGCCATATATTTTCAAAATCCTGCAGAAATATGACCTAAGGAACATAATAGTTGGACACTGTTATCACAGGTTCGTAAACCATGATCGATCAAGGAATACACAAGAATATAAAACGCTGAAGAAGATTTCAGGTTCTCATTCCCCGCCATATTGTAGCGGGTCAGGCTATCTGATTGGGAGGGAGACAGCAGTCACGCTAACAGCTATATTTGCGGACACACCCTATTTTCCCGTGGAAGATGTGTATATTGGAATGTGTGCTTACAAAACAAAAGTAGAAGTAATGGACGTGCCGGGGTTTGATGTGGAGTACGTCGGGTATGACGCGTTCCAGTACTGCCACTGTGCGGGCACGGTACCCAAGGTTGACGCGGGTCGACAACGGGAAATCTTTGTACGACAGCTCGGCGACTGCAAACAAACTTGGTCCCGAGGGATGGACGATCTCCGCGCGTGCTTCGTCGATATTATGGACGTCTTAAAACCATTGACTATCATGACGTTGTCCGGATTGCTTATCATCCTGTTTTTTATTGTCCGTAGGAAGGTGAACTGAGTACAGATAAGGTTAACCCATAGTGTTGTACATCCTCACATTGANGTACATCCTCGCATTGCATGTCACAACCACAGGGACTAGAGAATTTATTACGGCTATATTTGGACCTAAACTAATGTGTTCAGAGTAATTTTATACGTGTTAGGGTTTTAGATCAACTTTCGGTAAAATGCCACCCCCAGTAATACGTACAAGAAGGGAGGAAAGCTCACGATGTCTAAAAATCGACCCCAACTGACTTTGTTGCATCGAAAACAATATTTTTAGTTGATGTAAGATGGATATTTTTCGTTTTAAAACCCCCTTCGTGCNTTTTAAAACCTCCTTCGTGTATATTCACGTAAAATGTATTCTCTTTTCGCAGACATGATCTCCATTTCCTCCAAAAACACACGCCATTTCCGCAGTTTTTCGCAGTCAAAGAGCCACTTTTCCATTACATGAGGTTGACGTCAGTCACGTCCTGAAATATGTAGTCTTGGTCGACTGGTTATTTTAGGGGAAACATGGCTGGGCTTTTCGGAATCACATCAGTTAATCGCACTACACGTTTCGGCACGTGGCTGACCTCATCCTAGTGAAGACATATACGTGTATATAGAATGTGTTTTTACCGGAAGTTGATCTGAACCCCTAAAACGTGTACAATTGCTCCGAACACCTTATTTAAGGTCCAAGTAAAGCTGTAACAAATCAACAGGTCCCTGTGCCCACAACATATACGTAAGCAAAATCATGAGACACTTGTCCAATGTACTCGTACATAAAACACTTCTTCAATACACACTGCAATGTACGTTACATAAACTATTGCTGCCATGTTCAATGTATTTATGCACAACATACAACATCAGTTATAATCCACTACACGTTACGTTCATTTAATTGGCATTTCAAGGATTGCTTGTGTCAAGTATATTCTGACTAAAAGACTAGTGATTATAGAAAGTGTAACTGATCATGGGGATAGACTTATAGATTTAAGTTAAAATGTTACAATTACATTATTCTTAAATGTAGTTCTTCATTCCAAAATTGTTACATTCGTTTACAATTCAATACCACCCGACTCCACCCAACTCCATCAAACTTCACTACCATCCCACGTCAACCAACTTTACTACCACCCACTCCATCCAACTTTAGTACCACCCCACTCCATCCAACTTTACTACCACCCCACTCCATCCAACTTTACTACCATCCCACGTCAACCAACTTTACTACAACCCACTCCATCCAACTTTACTACCATCTCACTCAATCCAACTTTACTACCATCCCACGTCAACCAACTTTACTACCACACCACTCCATCCAACTTCACTACTATCCCACTCCATCCAACTTCACTACCATCCCACTCCATCCAACTTTACTACCACCCCACTCCATCCAACTTTACTACCATCCCACTCCATCCAACTTTACTACCATCCCACTCCATCCAACTTACTACCATCCCACTCCA
>NW_018405773.1:31937-41093 GCF_002113885.1 Mizuhopecten yessoensis
ACCAAATGTTTATTTAAAACCATAAATTAGTGATGGCATGCCTCGATAACAACAACATAATACGTTTTTAATAATGTTTCATAAAAACCTGAGTACACGTGTATTTAACTATTTGATAGGTATCTTTATGGATGTCAAATGACTGGGTACGTGACGTCATATCCACCCCTTATCTGTTATCACCAATTAAAGTCCAGCCTGTCTGACACTACGTATTGTCTGTGGGTCGTACTACCGTCGTTATACCGTACTATTGTCCGTGTTATTTTGGCTATACCGTATACATGCTATAACAGTTTGAAGAGGACACGAAGGTTAATATTGAAGTTAGACGTTCGGTGTACGTGTACTGCTGAACGAAAATTTGTCTTCAAGTTTAATGATATTAATATTTTCAAAATAGACAAAAGGTTATACCTGATATATTCCATGTGTATTCAGTCGACTATATAAATGTATTATATATGTTCTAATGCTTCCGTCGGTATGTGGTACAGCGGGAAACTCACATACATACACATATCTTTACATTTGGTCCTAAAAGTCAGCCATTCTCAAGTGAATGGAAATAATACGTGTTCGTAAGGCAGTTTTAGGGTCTGTTGATTTCGGATTCTCGTTCTTAATGTTAAAAGAGCTGTTATGATTTTGCACGTATGAAACCACCTTTAAGGTCCAACTAGGTATCTGGGACTCAAAATGAAGTAGGTCTAATACTTCAAAATTGCATTTATTTAAAAACAAGGTAAATAAAAGGATGATACATGTTCCTTTTACAAAAACGACGGAAACCGTTAGTCCCTCATTCCTAAGATATATGTAATATAATAAAGAGGAATTCGATAGGGGAATCATTGAACAATTTAAAAAAATAAAATTAAATCATTATTTTCAATTTAGTCGACATTTACAACTGAACATTGAGAAATAAATGTTCTAACTACATTTGTATAGGACTTATTTACCTTAAAATTGTTTTTATTTTCTAACCTGAAAAACACCCACGAACACTCTTGCCGTAGTCCTAAGATTATAATAGTATTGGGGTCACAATGAGGTTATTAAGACTTTGTTACTTTTCTATGCATTTATATGAATCTCTTTTATACGATTAAGAAAAGTTCTTTTTACACTTTCAAATCTTAATGGTTGTTTAAAAAACTGTTCATAATCCATACTTAACCAACCTGAAGAAAATGTTTAGAAGTACTCTTTTATATGAGTTTAAACAGTTTAATTTATTTTACTCTTATCGTCTTTTTAAAACTACATTATACTATGTAAGAAGGTTACCAACATCTCATTTTGACCCCATGTTACCATTCGGATATATACATGTATACTAGCGGGAAAAGGAAACTGTGCATGCCTAAAATGTGTTATAAAAATAAATGTGTATGACGTAGAACAACAAGGTTTTCAGGGACAATTTATTTGTTATTTATTAACAGTTGCATTCCATTTTCCACGTTATGGAATCAATAAGTTCCGCTCAGGAGTGACGTAAACACAGCAGGGGTCAATACTGAGTTCACAAAGTTAATACCTCGTATGTCCACCGTTTGCCTGAATGCAAGCCTGGCAACGTCGACGCATGGAGCCTATCAGACGGTTCAAGAATGCTTGTGGGATGGCATTCCAGATCTGTACCAACGCTGCCGCCAAATCAGTCAACGTCACCGGTTGATTAGGTAATGCCCGTAATCTGCGCTTCATTTCATCCCAAACGTGTTCAATGGGCGACAGATCGGGGGGATACAGCAGGCCAGGGCAACACGTCAACGTTCTGCTGGGCCAGAAATTCCACAGCGACACGAGCTGTGTGTTGCCTGGCGTTGTCCTGCTGTAGCGTAATGTGACGTTGTTGCCCTTGCACGAATGGAACGACGTGGGTCCGGAGGATCTCGACACGGTAACGTAGCGCGTTCAAATTCCCGTTAACAACCACCAGAGACGTTCTCCCGTTGACTGTAATGCCGCCCCAAATCATAACGCTTCCTCCGCCGAAAGAACGTCGTTGTACCACACACGCGTCACGGAAACGTTCCCCAACGCGACAATACTACCTGGAATGGCGTCACTACTATCCAGGTGGACTCGCGACTCGCCCGTAAACAAAATGCCTGCCCAATCCCATCTCGGAAACGGATTTATATAAGTTATTATAACTTGTTTCCGGATCCCATTCCTCTGTACTTTGTATGTTATGTGATGTAATGCAACTTAATTTGGAATGAAATAAAGTTTATATTAAACAAAATGCCTGCCCAATCCCATCGAGTAAGTCGCAGATGGCTATTGCACCAGTCCAGACGCGCTACACGATGATGTGGCAGAAGAACTGGGCGGATTGCAGGACGTCGCGGACGGATAGCTCGTTCATGCAATCGGTTCCGTACAGTTGTCGGGCTTATTGGTAGCAACCCAGGGATTGTCCGTGCAGTCAAACTTGACGTTTGGAAGCGATTTCTCAAATGGACAAGCCGAATATGGTTGTCCTGTTGACGTGACGTCACACGTGGACATCCCGCACGAGGTCGATCGCCGACGTGGCTAAACTGTTGATGTCGTCTCCACAAATCCCAGATTGTGTTTCGATGGACATGAAAACGTGTAGAGACAACGGCTTGACCCATACCATTGAGCCTCGGAATAGCATTAATCACAAATTAAAACGTTATAATGCTGTTTTTACTGTCAGAGTGACCCAACAGTTGAAAAATAAACTTTCATTGTCGAATTGGATGGCTGGACGAGAAAAACGTGCAAACTGGTCAACGCCTATAGAGAGCAAACTGCACGGGAAAAACTGTCGATGACACACGGATAGTGTTTATGTGTCATACTCGGTCATGTGTGTGAATTTTCATGTATATACAGCTGGTAATACAAGTTCTATAACAATTCACCGCATGCACAGTTTCTTTTTTCCGCTAGTATATCTAATTAAAACAACTCCAATTTATCCTCCATGAAGGGGTATAACTTAGCAATAAATTACATAATTAATAAATTTTATATGAAAACATATATTTATAAGGAAATTATTGAGGGTTTAAAATCATTATGAACCACTGCAACCAAATCATTGGAATGTCAAAATCAAAAAATAAAATAGCTATCAACAGTTAGAAAATGGCATATTAAGGCGTCTGTACATTCTTCTATATCAACAGTCTGGAGACTGTGTCAACCTCGGCAGGTCGATTTGAGTTAATGTTGGATCTGTTCGCCATTTAGTTTCGTATACTTGTACTGAAAAGATGAGCATCCAAGGGAGAGAACTTGATGTTTTTATAATGGAATTACCTCCCTTCACACGTAAACCTGTCGTGCCATTGTTTCAACCCTCTACAGTCGATTAGATGTATTTTGAGTGTGTGCTCGAGTTCACATATTTCTATTTTTAGAGTTGCCAAACATATATTTTTATAATGATACAATGCTGGCACTAATAAGTTTGTCTGTGATAAACAGCTCCACACCAACAAAAAACTTAAATAACGAGTAGTATAGCGTACTCTCCCTTCAAAAGATCGAATACAATTGATACATTTTAGATGCTCCAAATTATGTACGGAGCTAGGAAAGGTTACCGGTTACTATAATTGTGTACATTCCAGATGTTGAATAAAGGATGCCATAATATAAGCATTGTCAGTGTTCTTCCACGTTTGCCAATTAAGTATAAAGCAATGTTATCGTATATTATTCGTGATACATTCAGTTGTAGACTTAGGTCATCAGAATGTCTAACATCCGCGAGTTAATATGGTCATTGGCCTCTTGGTAGAATTACAATGGTGTTTTTTTCCTGTTTTCTCATTGTTTGTATGTGTATATTTTATGTTTACATAGACACATATATGTTTGTGTGTGTGATTGTATTGTTTTGTTTTTATATTTTAATTAACTTGTGCCATCTTCGCAGCATGAAGTCATATACATGCTCTTGAATTATTATTTTATCCATATAAAGTTTATTCCAATAAGCAGCATTGCCCCTCTTTGTGATTCACACTGTGTTAGTGTATCTCCTGTCAATATTTACCCATTGGCTGTATTAGCCTTGTGTATACAGTTACACAACACTAGTTTGACCCCTAACCTTCAAACAATAAACTGCATGGTATACGAGTATTCAATAGTATAATTGTATAAATCTCGTTTTATAATTTGAATTCTAAGGACTATATGTTTGTGAGGACTTGTTGGCTTGTTTGACAATCTATTACTGCGTGTTTCCTGCCTTCTGTTATTGACGTGTGCTATTTCTAATCTAGCTATCTTTAATTTTCAATACTGTGTTATACTTGTTATATATATGTGTGTCACCCCGTGTGTCATCCTTTGGCTCCTTCGGTAGAGCGTCAGGCTAGTTAAACAGACGTTCCGGGATCGACTCCTATCCAAGGCATTTGAAAATACACTGACCTCTATTACATATCCAATATTTTTCGTAACAATGGGAAAATCTATCGTTATAATCATGCCATATTAGATTAAATATATGAATGTTGATTCTGAAATGATACAGGATAAACATTGAATTAAAACATAAAACACAACTCTCTTTATATACTTGTTATGTAGGTACATGTATGCAGTGTTTGTCGTAAGCATAACAGTGTTAATATTTACAAATATGCAATGTTAAATAATCAATTTGAATCTTGAATCAAGAATGATATATCGTAAAGAGTTAGCTCATATTGAATTACTTTATACGTTCATGTAAACTAGCCGATCGAGTTCAGAGATTTACTGTATACGGATTCACAAAGCACAGCCAGCGAAATATTTGTGTGAAGTGTCCTTGGCTGTAGTACGATACGTACTCTGTGACTTTCATCCGACAGAGGACAAGTTAAGCGTTACATATACCTGGGTGATTATAGAAGGTATGAATCGACTGCGGTTTAGGACACACCTCTTTAATATAATTGTCAATGAAATGAGTGAATATACCTATTAGTGTATGGCTTGAACTTGACTTTGTATGACATTGTATTGTGCATAATACATGTAATGCAATATCAATAAACTGTATTGATTACGATAATAAAAGAATTGAATGTACGTGTAAACTAAATGTGTTAACAATGTTCAAAATGGCCATCCAATCGGCTATAATTTAAGGCCCTTTCACTCTGTCACGAGGTCGAGTCACGAGATGTAGAGAATTATAACTCGCCACAACTCTGTATGTGTCGGGTAGGACTCCAACACATATCTGTGCATGTCGGAGAGATGTCTCTTCATGTCGGAGAGATGTCTCTTCATGTCGCCAGTACTCGGCAAAAAGCGGCGAAAATTTCAAACGGTTAAAAATTGTCAAAGTTTTTTGTCTCGTACCTATTAATGCGTTCGACCGGATGGTTTCACAAAGTGACAATAGTATACAGTAATGGACTCTCACAAACAATAGTAACACAACGGACTGCTGCCTTGTGGTTGTGTTGTTACTACAACTTCGGTTGACCTAGATTTACATGGAGGGCGTCGCCGTTGAAGCGGAATACGTCACCGGTTACCCTTCCGGAACACTTAGCTAGTGCTCACGTGTCTCCTAGTAGCTGTTCCTTTATTCATATTCAGCCCTTGCATTATCAATTCTTATTGTTTGGTACATATTTCTTCCCCGACAGGTCTCACAGACCAACAGTGATGTGACGGTTATCGGTTTATATTTCGTTTCACCAAAAAACATTAAACAGTACTCCTGTAATACAAGTGTACTCTGTGGTGGTAGGCATCACACAGGAGAAAAGAAGTTCACCGTATGGATTTGTTTGACGTCGGTGGTGGAAGTGGAGCGAGATGTAATGTAACACGTTCATTAGAATCTTCTTTGAAATATAATACAATGTAATAGAAACGAGAAACGTGTAGCACCAACAAACATAGATAGTAGATCAAAATGTAAAAACATCCGGGTACATATATCACATATCAGGTTACTTCTTGCGAAATTTTAATCTTCTCCTACAAATCACAGCTCCGATTAAAATAATAACGAACGTTACGACCGCCAGGAGTATAATTAAATAGTGTGAAAACATAAAAAGGCAGGTGATGGGGTACCCGGACCATTGAGTCCATCTGTGTGCGCAGTAGCGTTCATGCCGCCTCCATATCTCTCGTTGCTTGCCAGAACTGATTTTGTGTACAACACCTGTACAGTGGCAGTATAGAAACTCATCATAACCGATGCTCCTTAAATGGAACCCTGAAAATTTCACCACATCAACTTTTGTTTTGTGTGCGCAGAATCCCATATACACATCTTCCATGGGGAACATGGGTGTATCCTTGAACACTCCTGACAGTTTGGAGGCCGTGGCTCTCTCCATTAGATACCCAGACCCACTACAATAGGGAGGGTAACGAGATCCCGGGTACTCCCGCTCAGAAACGTACCATTTACTAGTATTTCGTCTGTCTGGTTTTTCAAAGGATCGAAAACAGTTTCCAGCTATTATGTTCTTCAAAGAATGGTTTTGAATTATTCGAAATATAAAAGGTACATTTATGAAAACGTCAGTATCCGTTTTAAACACATATTTGATATTGTGACATCGCTCGTTAAACCAGAGAAAGGCCCTTGTCACCTTTTCTGTCAGCTTTCTGTATTTCTCCTGGACATCCACCTGTAAAATATCGCCGTAAGACGCGTGCTCGGATGACAGTTTAGCCGACGTCCCTTGCCCGACCACAAACACCACTCTGAAGTTCCCTGCCAGCTGTTCTCGTGCACTTCCCCATGTTTGTCGTATGATCTCTCTCGATTTCGCGTCATTGAAATGACACAGAACAAAAATAAGGAGGTCAGGCGGAACGGCCGAGGACGTTTGGTCCAAATCGCAATAGTCAATTTTTAATACACTGTTAACAGATAGTTTGCTGTTGCAATTATCACANATAAGATACACGCCTTCTGTCAATAATGATATAAGATACAGGTCTTCTGTCATCAATGATATAAGATACAGGCCTTCTGTCATCAATGATATATAAGATACACGCCTTCTGTCAATAATGATATAAGATACATGCCTTCCGGAAATAAAGTCTACTGGTCGACAAGACACGTATACTTAAACAGTCCTGAGAATTAAGGTATAGTACATCAGCCATGTACCTGTTTAGCAGGTTGGTAAAGAGAAGTTGGTATGTTAGTTCCGAGGAAAGGAAAGGTACGGTTTGATTCTTACTAATTAGAAAAAGAAGATACGGCTCAATCCGATTGTACTCGGAGAACGCCTATCTAATTTTGACGTAGTTCAATTATTCAACATCTGCTAGACATGAGTGTTATTCCAGGTGTAAACCATGAGACTATCAATGAATGAGTGTCAGTCCTACATGTACATTGTAGTTATCCATGCGCTGTCAACGCAGTGGACATGTGTATTATAGCACGGTTGAATTCGGCTATACGTACACGGGTTATTATGATTGACAGGTTGTAATCTGTACATTGGTGTGACTAATTGCTGGTTTGTGATAATCTCTGGTGACATCAGTGGAGTGGGACTGTGTGTGGTAGTAGATATCATAACGTCGATAAGGAGTGGAGTTCCAAAACAATGACGGCACTTCTCAGATTATACCCATTATGACGACCAGCTCCCATAAATCTCCGGACTATGTGTGAGTTTATACTGACTGGTCGGCTATTCACACGCTGTAAGTCTCTATATATGATATCTCTATCTAGTGCCGAGGCTGGAAGTTTTTATAAGATATCACATACGATAGCATCTATAATACCACATATCTCGTATAGGCAAGCACAGTTTTACATGTGTATGTTCATCAATAATGCATAAATTGTTTGAATAAAAATCTACATATTTTTGGAGGACTTTTAAACAGCTAGATATTCTAGAAGACGGAGCAAATAATTATCTACAGTGGTGTTAATAATTAATATACTTAAATCAAATATCTTCTTTCGCAGTTCTCCGCTTTTACGATGTGTTTACTCAACAATGTTGAAAACGATGGGAAAATGTCCCCGGAATTTCTGCCTTGTATTGACATCGGTTGTGACAGGCCTAGTACTGATGCTCCTCCAAAGCCACTCCCAGTTGGAGTTCACATGGAGTAAGAGGTATGTGACAGAGTGCAACGGATGTAACAAGTTTGTGGGAAAACCAACCATAGAACCGACAAATGTTTGTAAGCAATATGACGGCAACACTACTTCCGGTCACACAGAGTTGATCATCTTAGTTATGAGTCCAGTGAACGACAAGGAAGCGAGAGACGCTGTTCGAGACACATGGGGAGGTATTCGGGAGCAGACGACTGGACATTTTCGAGTGGTGTTTGTGGTTGGTAAAATGAAATCCACCGACCTTTTCAATGAGGCCTCGAGTCAAGGAGATATCCTTCAGTTGAACGTTCCAGAAACACAAAAAGCAATAACTGAAAAGGTTGTTCATTCTTTCCGTTGGTTTACTGTACGTTGTTCCCATATAAAATATGTGATGAAAACAGATACTGAAGTGTTTATAAATGTGCCATATATTTTCAAAATCCTGCAGAAATATGACCTAAGGAACATAATAGTTGGACACTGTTATCACAGGTTCGTAAACCATGATCGATCAAGGAATACACAAGAATATAAAACGCTGAAGAAGATTTCAGGTTCTCATTCCCCGCCATATTGTAGCGGGTCAGGCTATCTGATTGGGAGGGAGACAGCAGTCACGCTAACAGCTATATTTGCGGACACACCCTATTTTCCCGTGGAAGATGTGTATATTGGAATGTGTGCTTACAAAACGAAAGTAGAAGTAATGGACGTGCCGGGGTTTGATGTGGAGTACGTCGGATATGACGCGTCCCAGTACTGCCACTGTGCGGGCACGGTACCCAAGGTTGACGCGGGTCGACAACGGGAAATCTTTGTACGACAGCTCGGCGACTGCAAACAAACTTGGTCCCGAGGGATGGACGATCTCCGCGCGTGCTTCGTCGATATTATGGACGTCTTAAAACCATTGACTATCATGACGTTGTCCGGATTGCTTATCATCCTGTTTTTTATTGTCCGTAGGAAGGTGAACTGAGTACAGATAAGGTTAACCCATAGTGTTGTACATCCTCGCATTGCATGTCACAACCACAGGGACTAGAGAATTT
>NW_018405773.1:41451-50626 GCF_002113885.1 Mizuhopecten yessoensis
AGGGTACATTAAGGACACACAAACACAATATAGGGTACATTAAGGACACACAAACACAATATAGGGTACAATGTACATTAAGGACACAAAAACACAATATAGGATACATTAAGGACACACAACACAATATAGGGTACATTGAGAACACACAAACACAATATAGGGTACATTAAGGACACACAATCACAATATAGGGTACATTAAGGACACACAAACACAAGATAGGGTACATTTAGAGAACATAAACACAATATAGGGTACAATGGACATTAAGGACACAAAAACACAATATAGGATACATTAAGGACACACAAATGCAATATAGGGTACATTATGGACACACAATCACAATATAGGGTACATTTATGACACACAAACACAATACAGGGGACATTAAGGACACCCAAACACAATATTGGGTACATTAAGGAAACACAAACACAATATAGGGTACATTAAGGAAACACAAACCAATGAAGAGTACATTAAGAATGGAAGCGACACAGAGGCTAAGAAAAAGACAACAACACGAACTGAGGAGACGTAACGTCACTAGCTGCCCCGGAAAATTAAACAATTAATGATTTAGGTCATGATGCATATGCTTTCCGTCAAATCCAGGAAATGTTTGACCCGGAATACTTTCCTTTCATTTTATGTACTATGTTCATGTTTATTTCATTTAACTCTATGAATTTTACAAGAGGTCCATGGGCCTTAGCGGTCACCTGAGTTATGTAAAAACTGTTGTTATCGATGTTGCCAAATGAAAAAGAAACTATTTTGTAACAAAGGTAACTTGAACTACATGTAATGCAAAAGCAGTGTGAAAGATCTGGGTAGTATATGTACTATGTACAAATAGTGTTTCTGTCAGTCAGCTGAATTATGGTAAAGCACCTTTAGACCCTTCCATCTATGAAGAGTATTTGATTCTACCATATCTGGGTCTTGGCCGAACCCATCAGTCCCTGGTGGTCAGTCAGGGCTGTTATGTGCATACCATCAAACTTCTATCCAGCACTGATAATGCTTACCAAGTTTGAATTAATTCCAATGGAAATTAAACAAATGTTGGTCCAAAATGTGATTTCCCTATATAAACTATAGTAAAGTTTACCCCCTCCGCAGGAGGAAAACGGGAGACACCAGGGTCATGAAATTTACAGTTTTGGTAAAGCACCTTAAGACTCTTCCATCTATGAAGAGTATTTGATTCTACCATATCTGGATCTTGAGAAGAAGATTTTTGAAATTTTAGTCAATTTGACCCTTTTTGGCCCCACCCATCAGCCCCTGGGGGTCAGTCAGGACTGATTTGTGCATATCATCAAACTGCTATCCAATACTGATAACGCTAACCAAGTTTGAATTAATTCCAATGGAAATTAAACAAATGCTGGTCCAAAATGTGATTTCCCTATATAAACTATAGTAAAGTGTACCCCTCCCCAAGGGGAAACGCGAAACCCCAGGGTCATGAAATTCACCATTTTGGTAAAGCACCTTAAGACCCTTCCATCTATGCAGAGTATTTGATTCTATCATATCTGGATCTTGAGAGGAAGATTTTTGAAATTTTAGTCAATTTGACCCTTTTTGGCCCCGCCCCTCAGGCCCCTGGGCCATGGAAGGTTTCTACAAAATTTCATTGAAATTAGTTCGGGGGTTTTGGAGAAGAAGTCGAAAATGTAAAAAAAATACGGACTCACTACGGATGACGCACGACTTTGTCTCAGGTGACCTAAAATCTAAAGCAGTACTGGACATACACTTACCTTGATGATGAATATAAAATGTGTTTTTTACCCCATTACAAAGCGGTGTGAATAGACAAAGTCATGATTTTCTTTTATATCTTTTCTATTTGATGCGTGAACCTGTTCATTGTAATGTTCCCCGCCATGTCTGTCCCCAAAACACACGTAAGTTGTCACGGTGATTGACAGTTATACACGTACAGAGGAGGACTGAATTTAAAGCAATATTTCCCAATTCGTATAGGACAAAATACAGTTATCTCACCTGTACGCACATTCGTGTGGGATACGTGATTCTCATACCATGGACAAGTAAATCAGTCACACCTCCCTGGTGTTATAAATGGGCAATACTACAAATATGTGATCATCTGACATTTCAGGTTGCACGAGTGTTTGGCGTGTATGTATATATATTTCACGAGGGCTGTTCCTCCCGAGTGATATACATCAATTAGCGTGATGAACGAGTGTAATCTGAGACATCACATTAACACATGTGTGACATCACATTAACACATGTGTGAAATCCCATTAACACATGTGTGACATCCCATTAACACATGTGTGACATCACATTAACACATGTGTGACATCACTTTTATTGCATGTCTTCAATCGGTCGTTATATATAGTGTATTCTCTGCGAAACATTCCTTATCTTTATCTCGTGCTGATATTCAAGTTGCTTTCTTTAACTATAAACCGAACAACAATGACAGCCACTACGTCGAGGATGGAATAATGTTCAAAACATATTCATACTTTATTCCGTCAATTTGACCAATGGATAGCCACCAATACGTTCCCGCCGAGTTAGGCTACTTTGGTCATGCAACGGCTTGTGTTACACGTTATCACAATATAAACTACGAAACATCTATACCATTACACGGCTGTAACTCTATAGCCAGATTCCCCAGGTAGGTAACCTATAATTTAGAAGGGGCGTACATGGTCCCTTGAAGGTGAGATAAAAGATGGAAATCTCAACGGAGATTCTTAATTTGTCAACCACTCATTTGGCAACTAAATAATTCGCCGAAGGTTGAGTATGGCAAGCCAAGTTGCCATTTATTCACGGAGTTATATAAGATATCTGATATACTTTATGAGATATCGTATATACGTTATAAGATATCTTATATAATAAAACAGATATCTTATATACTTAATAAGATATCTTATATACTTTTCTTTATAAGATATCTTATATACTTTTCTTTATAAGATATCTTATATATTTTTCTTTATAAGATATCTTATATATTATATAAGATATCTCAAAAAAGATATAAGATATCTTATATATTATACAAGATATCTCATAAAAGATATAAGATATCTTATAAAAGAAAAAAAATGAGATATCTTATATATTATAAAAGATATCTTATATCTTTTATAAGATATCTTATATAATATATAAGATATCTTATAAACAAAATTAAACGAGATAGCATATATAATTCGGTTATAAGATATCTTATAAAGAACGAAATTTGAATTTGAGATACTAAAACCTCCCCCACAGCGCTCGGAACCTATCGATAACCGAAGGTGTCCGAAAGGATTTGATCGAAAATGACTGCCAATGACAACGGGACCAGTTATCAAACTGAAACTACTATAACTATGGCAAGCCAAGTTGTCATTTATTTATGGAGCAATTTTGATCCAGTACTTAATCAAATTATCGCCAACGAAAACGGATGTGACCTTACATGTACAACGGGAGCAGTCATTTTCAAACATTTCTTCTTTGTCCGTCTCGCGAGAGTCTCGTTCTTTATAATATATCATATATATTTGAAAGATATCTTATATCTTTTATGAGATATCTTATATGATATATAAGATATCTTATAAAGAAAATTAATTGAGATATGTTATAAAAGATATAAGATATCTTATACCTTTTGTGAGATATCTTATAAATTATATAAGATATCTTAAAAAAGATATAATATATCTTATCTTGAGATATATTATATAAGATATCTTATATAATATATCAGTTATCTTATAAAGAAAAGTGTATGAGATATCTTATATCTTATAAAAGATATAAGATATCTCATAAACTTTAAATAAGATATCTTATATGTTTACAAGATATCTTATATAATTTATAAGATATCTTATATACTTTGGTTAAGTACTGGATCAACATTGCTCCATGAATAAATGACAACTTGGCTTGCCATAGATGAGACACCCTACTTTACTTCGAGGGAGTGAAAGATATATAGTTTTAATCTACCATGGATGTACTCGGTGTCATCTATTATTACTACGTCATATTATGATGTCACAATTGAAAACCCGTGTCTAAACATCGTTTGACTGAGCATGTAGATTTTCTGCTGTTTTAGAGTATTTATAATTAAAATGTTTGTTATATTTAGTGTGATACTTGCAGTGTCGATTCCGTGTTTTACCACTATTTCAGTAACAGCCGGGAGAACGAGAGATACGTATATGTAGTAATTACATTGGTATGTGAGGTGCAGAAAGTCTACCTCAGGTATGAAATTTCACCTGATTACCCCTTCTACACTGGCTATGCTCTACACTGGGTATACTCTATTACATTCCTTACATTGTAATACCCTTACAACAGTTTGGTGATCAACTTAAGTATTATTTGGAATGTTTTCACATCTCAATCATACAAACGGCATAGTGTAATAGTGTAGTTAGCGACATAGCTTGTAATAGCGTAGTTAGCGACATACATGTTGCTTGTAATAGTGTAGTTAGCGACATAGCTTGTAATAGTGTAGTTAGCGACATAGCTTGTAATAGTGTAGTTAGCGACATAGCTTGTAATAGTGTAGTTAGCGACATAGCTTGTAATAGTGTAGTTAGCGACATAGCTTGTAATAGTGTAGTTAGCGACATAGCTTGTAATAGTGTAGTTAGCGACATAGCTTGTAATAGTGTAGTTAGCGACATAGCTTGTAATAGTGTAGTTAGCGACATAGCTTGTAATAGTGTAGTTAGCGACATAGCTTGTAATAGTGTAGTTAGCGACATAGCTTGTAATAGTGTAGTTAGCGACATAGCTTGTAATAGTGTAGTTAGCGACATAGCTTGTAATAGTGTAGTTAGCGACATAGCTTGTAATAGTGTAGTTAGCAACATAGCTTGTAATAGTGTAGTTAGCGACATAGCTTGTAATAGTGTAGTTAGCAACATAGCTTGTAATAGTGTAGTTAGCGACATAGCTTGTAATAGTGTAGCTAGCGACATAGCTTGTAATAGTGTAGTTAGCAACATAGCTTGTAATAGTGTAGTTAGCGACATAGCTTGTAATAGTGTAGTTAGCAACATAGCTTGTAATAGTGTAGTTAGCGACATAGCTTGTAATAGTGTAGTTAGCAACATAGCTTGTAATAGTGTAGTTAGCGACATAGCTTGTAATAGTGTAGTTAGCAACATAGCTTGTAATAGTGTAGTTAGCGACATAGCTTGTAATAGTGTAGTTAGCAACATAGCTTGTAATAGTGTAGTTAGCGACATAGCTTGTGAGAGTGTAGTTAGCGACATAGCTTGTGAGAGTGTAGTTAGCGACATAGCTTGTGAGAGTGTAGTTAGCAACATAGCTTGTGAGAGTGTAGTTAGCGACATAGCTTGTGAGAGTGTAGTTAGCATGCTAATTCTTTTAACTGTTACAGATTACGTCTATATTTATATATTGCAATTAATGCTCTAAATTAAAAGACAGTATAATTACAGATTAAATTAGTACATAAATGATTACATCTTACCTTAAGTTTTGGAAACACATTATCCTGAATAAAGATGTAGGTGTGTTTTATATATATATAATATACGACGATACGGACGTGTCAGCAAAAAATATAAAAGAATGAAGTGTAACGTTACACAAGTTGTGTGTCAGACTGATAACAAAGTAGATCGGGAGGGTATACTAACTGATGTTCTCGGCGTTATCTAGGTCTGGACATCAAACTAGGTCTGTCCTGAATCAAATCCAGTACATCGATCGGCATGCAAAAATAATTACCTTCTGACCTGCTAACAGAGACGTGTGAGAGCGTGTAACTTATTACGGCATCTAGACGTATGTGTACGTCATTAATATAAATAGGCCGCTCGCCTGCACATCAACCTCCGGGACATTGGCTAAACTGACGCGTTGATCCAATGTACATGCAGGTAATTATGTGTATATGACCGGGTGTTAAATGTTAGTCTTTGATCTGACCAACGGTTCAGAGATTTACAACAGTAAATACAAATGTCACGCACATTTACCACATACATAAATTAACATCGGCAGGTTTTGTTAGGTAGACAAAGATATATCATTATAGTACCTTTCTTTCCTCGTTCTCCATTGGTCTTGCTTTAACAGAATCACTTTCATTTTAAAGTCAACATTTCTAGGACGTATATTGAACTTTAATTACCGTAAAACTGCCCATTGTAAACTAGAGCCAGGGCCTAGGTTGTTTACCTTCCCTTCGCCTTACCTGTTGATGGTCTCACATCACTGGTTGTATACTCCTCAGCTGAGAGAGCCGTTTACACGTAAGAATTGGCTATGTTCGTCTAATAGTAAAGGAATCCATCAGACTCCATCTGTCCATGACTTCCTCCTATAGGTTGAACCATTGCGGGACACCGTCATACACCGTGAGCAGAACTGACTAATGTCAATAACTGTGAAGTATGGGCTTTCAACCCTTTCATAACATTACACAGAGAGGCATCACATTTCATCTAGGTACGCGGCCTACTTATACAGAACGCTCACTAATAGTGCCTCTAACGTATATATTAAATGAGGTATGGATACAATCTGATGTGTACTAAATCATACCAGTATTAATATTATATCGTGAACTCTTATGAAATAGAAATTCATTTTTCAATATATTTTACTGAGCATGACTCGCGGCCATGAACTCATATTAGTAACATTCTCACACGAAATGTTTTTACGATTTATACTATAAAAATGATATCCGTCCTATCTTGTTGGGAAAACACAATGTCAATGGGATAGGGGACTATTATCGAGGCCAAGGTTACGGGGGCTGAGATAAAAACTGTCCTATATTCATTCATATCCAAACACAAAAAGTAATACACTTCAGTTAATTTCGGAATATTCGCCTTACATATACATAACGGAATTAGGAAAAAGGGAAAGCATATCAAAGGCCTTCCTCACAATGACGGACAATGCAAACAAACCATTACATTTTAAATATTTTCTGTGTATATGTTCCCCGAGTGATACAGATGTCAGTTTTCTCGTACATATGTGAGACTACTTGCATCCGAAATATATAGTAGTGTACACGCCATTCGTTGACTTCCGGAATAAGGGAAACTGAACTTCCGGTAAACATTGCGGTGGATGTCTTGTTTTACTGCTTTTAAAAGCATTTTCTAGCTCCGGGGATCTGGTGATGGTAGTAATACTCTATATCTGGAGTCATTGAGATATATTTTATCAGTTTTATTATCTGAAGCTTGCTTATTTGAGACATTTTATCTTGTGTTCCGCAAGCGGGAGTCAGCTGGGTGTTCATTTTACTACCGTCTCTATTAGTCCTGTATAATGTTTTAACTAGTGCAATATTGTGACGTTTAAGTGCACACCGTTTTTCTATCCTTGTAATTGAGCTGGGTGTATTTTATTAGCTTTTCTCGAGATTTTCGCAAAAACAATACATTAAGATCATGTGATTTTCCTTTCCCGCGAACTGTCTTGTGACGTCCGCCATTTTCCAAAATGGTAGCCTTCATGTCTGTTACAAGATCGGGCAGAATAAGGAAGGCTCCGGCTACCTTCTCCCCTGTAATCAACACAAAGGGTCATCTAAACACTAACGTGAAGGACGAGGGTTACTCACTAAACCTTAATGCTGTGGCTAAAAGGAAAATGTAAGCGCGTCAGAGGGAATTTGATTGTAAAGTGAAAACAACAAACGGCGGTTTGGTCTTAAGATTTTCATCGGCTTCCTATGAGTTTTACCGTGTACAGCTGGAAAGAACTTTACTATTCAAGGCTGGAGTTCATCTTGATAAAAAGGAATACATGTAATTCATCAAGCCTTATGTGCTCGCGAGACCTGGAAGGTTATGACATCAAACCAGCAGAATCAAAACACGTCTCCTAGCTCAGGAAACTTTACACAATAAATTTGTACCACACAACATCTTCTGCATTGATTAATGGGCACGCGTGTAGTCCACTTGAATAGTATACACACTTGAACATACCATACAATTGGAGAATTATTATCACAAAAAGTAATTATGATTACATTATATTAGTGTTCGCTCAGTGAAAGATTTAAAAATAGAATATCGGAGAATCCTCAGGCTCCTTATATCGGGAATATAGGGAGAAAGGGAAGTTTTTATATGGGGAACGGGGACTTTTCATTATTTGTTTCAAATGCGTCATTCATTATATTAGTTAAATCTAAGGTCCACTTATCGATGTACCATTAGAATACGAATTGGAAGTCTGAATTACCGAGGTCTTGCTAGTGATTTAGTAAACAGACGGGACGTTTTTCATAAATGTCGATCAAAATACGATATTATAATATTAACGGATACACACAGCGTAGTCCGAATAATTCTGACGTTTTATCGACATTTTTATATCGGTCCGTCGTCGATTAACGTCAGAACTCCAGCCCTCTATAATATGCGGAAAATAAGGGACCCGCGCCCGGGTCGCACTTCAAACTGATATTTTAGAAACAAATCGTCACTTTCACACACATGTCGCACATGGATCGAAAGATCTATTCTTTATGCACTAGGTGGTATCAATAACATGTTTCAAAGATCATTATGGACAGTATTTTCCAGCGTTTTCTATACCGATCCATGTTTTTAATGGAAATTAGGGCATGAGCAATGTCACATGACTTGACGAGATCTCGCGTTACAGAAGGTATTTCCCAACGTTAATGACGTAGGCCGGCGATATTTTATTCACGTGGCATTAGAAGGCGGGGCTATCAAAAAACTAGAGTAAAACAGAGTAGGGCTGTAATGATACACCGCGGTGCACCGAAAACCGCGCTAAATTGCTTCGGTTCGGTTTACGGTATTTTTTTCCGTGTTTCGGTTCGGTTCGGTTCGGTTCGGTTTTTAGTAGCGAGCGCAGCGAGCTCTTTTTGTATCGTATGCGTGGTATATATATATAGTTCAAGCAAAAATCTATATATAGTAACACAAAACGAAACTACAATACTATGCGATCTTTTTTCTTTACATCGTGCAGAACGGACTTTAAAATTTGCGACGCTCTAATTGGTTATTAATAGATCAGAAGTTAAAAAATCACCGTTTTAAACATCTCTGTGGGAATAGAAAATATGTTTCACATCGTAACTTATTTGCGTAAACTTTGC
>NW_018405773.1:53618-55065 GCF_002113885.1 Mizuhopecten yessoensis
TTGGTGGCATTTAAAACTAGGTATCCCGGGGGGTTGGGCGACATAGGCTGCCAGCTAGAGGGGGAAGCCATCTACAAATAATATTGTTAGTTTTGTAGGGCAATTTAGTTCACTCCTGTTAGGATTTGAGTTTCTTGATACTCCAGTCTGTTGGGCAAACTTTAATTATTTCATTAAAAAACGTTTAATTTGGATTTATAGTTGATATTAACTGTGTCAGTTTCCTGTTGTATAATCTAACCACGAGAAAAGTTGACAAGTCAGAGGTTAAACCGCACCGTTGTAGACGTGGTCGTTTACATAACAAAAGCATGCATGTGTATACAAAGTCGTCGGCATTGTAACGCATGACTGGCTTGTGGGTCACGGCCCACTGATCACGAGTACAAACAGTGTAGCAGTCTACCGGTGGGTACAATGTAGCCCAGATGGAACGGTTGATCGGTAATCATGACCTCTCTTGTGCATCGAGTGGTTGGGAACTGACAATACTTAATATTTATTGGAAAGGTAAAGGAGATAAATCTGAACCTGTTTAGAACTTTACATGTGTATTGCAAGATGATAAAAAAAAAGTAGCATTGAAGTGGTATACATTTATATTTAACAGGAAAAAATATTTAGTCAAATATAAATTCTTTTTATATTGAATGCCTCATCAGTCTGGAGTTGTTGAGATAGCAGCTCCTGTAGCAGAGTGAATGTTATGGATCTTGTCTGAAATGTACAAATTTAATGTAGGATATTTACTAAACAGGTCTACCTTTGTTTAACTTTCCATATGATCCTGCGTTGCTGGCACCCCAACCCGGGGGAGGGATTCATCGAAGAGGACCCAGGCCCCTGTGAGGCATACCCCTGCTCGTGCCATATACCTGTGCCACTAATACGGTACCCATGGACCTTGGGAGTTCACCACGTAACAGTAATAAATGACACTACAAGTTATTTGTCAGTGACCCCCAAATACTGGTGTGAGGACTTTATTACCTTACCGCGAACCAACCTCTATGGGATTCCTTAGGACGTGGTGGACATAAAGTTACCATAAACCTATGTGTGAGCCGGGCAGGTGACCTTGACCTTAGGGCCTGAAGGACCATCCCCCTCCTCCAAAGATCAGTGCCAGTGACAAGTTGTGAAGGACACTATATAAACACTTTTATATTACGTGGAATGTATGCTATTTATATGTGGGTATACATTTATGCTTAGGAACTAGAAGGGTTCTTTTTGTTGGCCGTACTTATACTCACTTATTATATATTGTAGGAAAAAAAACCACAGCAAGATGTTCAGGCAAGTATCGGAAGGTGGCGATAATGGGCCATAGTTTCGTCAATAGGTTGGGGGGACTTATTACAACAGACCGGGAGGGGAGATTCCACAGTAACTTTGGGCTGGAGGGGGTAACAGTGAAAATGTATGGGAAGTCGGGGGGGGGGGG
>NW_018405773.1:55073-60835 GCF_002113885.1 Mizuhopecten yessoensis
GGACATGTTGGATTTGGTCGAAAAGATGATTGGGGAGGGATTCCGTCCGGGGGTGGTCATTTTACAGATTGGGGGGAATGATCTGGATTCGGGGAGATATAATAGGGAAAGGTTCATGGGGTTGCTCCGAACAGTATTAGATACCCTGGATAGCTGGGGGGTGGTTAGGGTGGCTATACTAAGGGTACCGAGAAGGACTCGTCTTCGCTACATCACCCTGGGGGAGTATGGGGCTCGGCGTGCGAATCTTAACCTTGCTTTGGCTTTCGAAATGAAAGCCAGGGGCCAGGCTATGGTGATACGGCGCCGACTTATGTCCCCTAGGTTGTTGGCCGATGGGGTCCACTATAATGCCACCGGAATGCGGAGGTATTATCACGAGATCAGGCACACAGCCATAAGGGAGTTGAGAAAGGTCTAGGGGGTCATTAAGTATATTGGCTTCAATGCAGTCCGGTCAGAGAAATGGGGGGGGGGGGGGAGTTAATAATATATGTAGAAGTAGGTCTAGTTGTGGAGTCGCCCTCTGGGGTCAACTTTGGTGGCTAGAGTTGTTTTGACCAACATTGAAGATTGAACCCAGTTCTGACTTCCACTTTAGAAAATTCATTGGGTGGGTTATTCGGTCATTTAGGGTTAGCCTAGCCATGACGAGCGCTCAATGTTATTGTGGCTAGAGTTGTTTTGACCAACATGGTGACAGAGCAATTGTCTTGGTTAGGATTAGTTTAGTTGGGTGGGGATGACATCATCTCTGGTCGGGCTGAATTGTTGTGTGGATTTATATAAAATTAGAGGTCCTGTAGTATTGGTAGCTAAATGTCTGGTTAGTATATATATATATTAAATAGGCGTATACTTTATGCCCGGGGGTGGCTTCCCCAAAAATTAATGTTTAAGGGGGGGGGGTAAGCAGACTGCCTGATGTCGGAACAGAGTCCAGAATGTTAAGTTCTGTAATAATGTGTTGATTTTTTTAAGTTTATTGCCTTTGTTATTTTCCAACTGTATCTAGATAAGAACAGTTGTGCAAAGCATGTGTTTTTCCTCCCTTGTAGGGGAGGTTTGTTGTTCAACTAAATATAATGGGGGTATTCCCTAATACCGGTGTAATGAAGGTCGGCTATTATTAGGATAATGGTAATATTTCTAAAATATTCCTGATGCTTTGGCAAGTTAAATTTTGCTTTTATATGGGGTACTTGATTAGGAAGTATTGGATCATGAAACTTACTACCAGGGTGAAATTTTAACCCAAGCCGCTGTGTTTGTGCTTTTGACTCTTCTCTTCTCTTGGTGTTTCGTTTCTGGGTAATATATTTGGGTCAACAGGGCGTGGTTTGCGGACTGGCCAGACGCCCACCGTGTTTTGCTGATCTAGATTGTTGTTGGGAATGAAATGATCAAGGGAGGAATCAGGCCCTGTCAAACAAGCACTTGCAAAGTTGTTAGGGTTGAGGGAAATTTTAAAATTGTTGGGTTTTAAGGGAAACTTTAAATTATTAGGGTTTAAGGGACATTTTCAATTGTTAGGTTTGAGGGAAATTTTAAAATTGTTGGGTTTTAAGGGAAACTTTAAATTATTAGGGTTTAGGGGACATTTTCAATTGGTAGGGCTTAGGGAAATTTTAAATTATTAGGGTTTAGGGAAATTCTAAATTGTTAGGGTTTAGGAATATTTCTAGTTATTGGGGTTTAGGGGAACTTTAAATTGTTAGGGTAACTCCATACGGGATACTGGGTAAATTTTGTAATATCTTTGTAACTTTACTAATTTTTCGCTCGAGCTGACATTTATTGCATTGGTTGGTAGCTGGCAAACTTAGCTGAATTGTGTATACCGGGCTGAATACTGCTAGGGTGTGGAAATCCTGTGTTTGAACATATTACGAGCATAATGAACTTTTCTATTGTGATGGTGCTCCCTACTGAACGAACTTTGATGATGATGGTGCTCACCAATGAAGTGGTGATACTATGATGGTGCTCACCAATGCTATGATGGTGCTCACCAATGAACTTTGATATTATGATGGTGCTCACCAATGAACTTTGACATTATGATTGTGTTTATTCCAGGGTTGTATTATAGTGTTGTTATAAGCCAGCAGGGTTATGCCTCCATTGTATCGGAGATTATCAATTGTATTATTGTCATATGGTATTTGTTATATTTTTGTTGAAAATTGTGGCATTGTTAGGCAGTGGGTACACTTGTATTCTTCTTAGCGAATAGGGACGAATCTTGACAATCGATGTTCAGTACTTGGTAAAATAACTACAACTTTTGAGTTTTTTTTGGTTCCGGCTACGGGTCGCAGCCTATTCGTGTGGTTAGGGGGTGTGTAACGCACCAAAGTTTTGGGGCGTTGCGTTCCGTCTAATTCACCGACCAGCGGGAATCCTTAAAATTATACCGGCCGCTACCGGAAATAATCAACGGGGACTCTGGGATAGAGCACTTTTGTTCCCGACTTCAGCCAGGTAAGCAGCACTTTTTCAGCTGTCTAAATCCAATGATTTAATTACTCTATGTCGCCCATCCTTCCAGAATCCGGGGTTGTAAACATTTACTGAACATTTATTGTTAGGTCCTCGGTAGTATTTTTGTACTATGGCGTTAGTTTAATAGGGAAATAGCGAGGTGAACTTAGAGATATTTTTGCGGGAGACATGCCGGTCATCATACCGTTTGAAGGAGAGATGTTATGCATTCTCCGCCCTTTATGTTCAGCACATGCCGTGGTTGTGTCTATGAGCGGTAGGCTCCTCTAGCCCACATGAAGGCGTGTGGCGGAATGTAGAAGGGTTAACGGAAAAGCTATTGAGCGGAAGTGATAGCCGCATGTCCTCGTACACGTGTTTGAGTTATCTCGATGAGGGCTTTAGGATTAGTGATAAGGTAGCTGGCTCGAATATAGAGCGAGTACGAGTTATAGACAGGGTCATGTTGTACTGAATATTTCACTAAAGTATAGTGAAACTTGGAAACTCACAGGCCGTATTGCCACGTGGTTGAGTTATCTCGTGGAGGGCTTTAGGATTAGTGATAAGGTAGCTTGCTCGAATATAGAGCGAGTACGAGTTATAGACAGGGTCATGTTGTACTGAATATTTCACTCAATTGTAGTGAAACTTAGAAACCCACCTGCCGCCACGTGTCTTGTTATACTGTTAAGTTTGAATGTACAATAAACGTGCGAAATCTATAGCTGCCTAAGTTGTTTGTGTCACCGATCTCTGCTTCCTAAATACTATTTCATACTTTATTTACAATCCATGGAACCTGCAAGCGAAAGCGACAGTCAAACCAATGTGTGTAGGTAACGTTTCGTTACAAATATAATAGTTTGGAGTGAATTTTACCAGTTTTGACCTCATCACAGAAAAGTTTCATGTTTGACTCTAAAAGGTCTGCCAATTTTAATATGTGTTTTTCACTCTATCAACAAGAAAACAACTGTCGGCTTCACGAAAGATAGGGCCTGTGCAAGTCTAGTCACTTCAGTGCAAAGCAGAACCGTTCAGACGAAGAGATTCTTTGTTTATCAACGACAATGCTGATGAGCCCCCTGAGATTCATGTATGTACGCGTATGTGTGGGTTAAAGGTACATGTAAGTATGCGTAGCCTACTTTGTCAGTTCGTGTCTGTGTCACAACACGACTCCCCCTCCCTACCCTGGTCTGATTTGCTTCAAGTCAGTCACACATGCTATACTGATATGGGTCACAGAACACACCCTAATGCTGAGACCCATATCAGCATAGCATATATAGTGTATTTCGGAGGTTTAAGATGATGGGAAGTCGAGGGGGATTCAAGATTCATTTATATATAATAAGGCGGCAATTGCTGGTAGTTTGTAATGGGTTAAGATGTACAAAATGTATTTAGACGTGTTGAAAAAAGTTTCTTTTTACAAGTTATTTAATCAGTTTTGTCTCTTCTATTTAATTAAAAACAATGAAACTTACAAAAAATGACAAACATCAAGTATTCCATTAAGTCTCCTTAATGCATATTATATATATGTGTGTGTGTATGTGAGGATGTGTGTTATGGACTGTGGTCTGAGTGTACAAACATATATATGATTTGCTAAGAAAGTGTTTTATAAGTTTTCAAATGTCATCAAATAATGTTTCTTTTTCTTTCTTATAATTATAACTTGGTTGAATGTTCTAGCCTATATGTTTGTAAGTGTATATGAGTGTCTTGTTGAGCAATGTATTAAATTTATGCTTTCTGTCCATCTATACTGGTTAAGAGAAGACTTATATAGGCTAAGCCTCTTGTCTCATCCAATTGTTCAATTTTTTTGTCCAATAAAATTTGTTGAAATAAATAAGTCCCCTTTACATGTACCAGTGATGTGTAGTGGACTATGCATCCCTGCATGTACAATGTCTTTTACCATTAACTTTATTATTTCTAATATTTGTTCTACCTTTAATTATATCTGTATTTAATAAAGACGTTAATTGCACTGATTTTTTTGTAAACATATGATTATAAATGATAAATGCATACTTGCCAACCTTTTGATTTTTTTTATGGGAGAGATGCTGTGTGCTCAAAATAAAAATTTACGAAATATGAATAATTATAAAAGATGTGTATATAAAAAAAAACACTTAAGAGTGTCAAATTGCTAATCGTCTTTTTAGTTGTTCTTCATGATGAAGTCATTAGGTAACAAAATAATTAAGCAAGTTTAATTACTGGCTGAAAATGGTCAATTCTAAGCAATCTTATTCCGTGGTCTGACCTATGAGACGAAAGGTGTTAAGGGGACGTAACTCACAAGATCTGGAAAAATAAGCTACATGTAGAATTGATTCGTCAATCCACCAAGGAATTAAACTAGACCTGGGTCCATGACTTTGACTAATTTTTATATGTTTCACTTTTCGAAACGTGTGAAATAATCTGTTCTTAAATATGAAAATGAAAAATGGATTAACTGATTACATGTAACGTTTTAGTCAATTTTCAACTACGTAATAATCCATTCAGACACATGTACGTGGTCACTCACAAACTCTACTTACAGGTCATTGATATATCTGGTCACACACTCTAATTATACTATAAACCACTGAGGTACCTGGTCACAATCACTGGTAATAGTTCACTGAGTTACATGTACCTAGTCACGAACAGTAACAGACGCACTACCTATGGACAACTGAGATACCTGATCACAAAAAATATAGTTCACTGAGATACCTGGGTNTCATTGAGATACCTGGTCACAAACACCTACATTAAGACTATTGATGTAACACTTCCCCCGAGATCAAGTCCAGTCAAGATAAATATTTTTAAAAAAATATCACGTTTGTGAGGTGTTTACATAACTGAGTTGTTAGTTTGTAATCAACTGAATGACGAGCACTGCTTTAATATGTTATTTGCATTCATAGCCTTGCGCATCGAGATATACACAGGTGTGAAAGTAAAGTGTATAATTTACAAAATTATACAATATGTAGTGTGGCAGGTTTTGACTGTATTGGAGGTAATTTAAAAGCCTTGCAGCTGTGAACACGTCAGGTTTGTTTTCAAAAGCTGAAATCATTAAAATTATCTTGAGCAAATCTAAATAATTTCATAACTTACGCACCCTTAAAAGCTTTTAACTTTTTGATGTTTTGGTTTTGTGCATCCAATAAAGTTTATTTTAGTCATGATTGATGAATAACATATCTTCTGATCTGTAGATTTCTTTACACACGTGTACCACGTCACCAATTGTA
>NW_018405773.1:61561-62164 GCF_002113885.1 Mizuhopecten yessoensis
GTTATGCCATCTGGTGGCTTTTTAGATACATTTTTGAGTGTTTTAAGTTATTTTACAGACAACATTTTTTGGTTGATTCATTCACTTTGTTATTGGAAAGCATCGCAAAAATTCAAATGCGAAAGACAGCTCTCCTTTTTTCTCTCCGACAAAACTGTGTTGATTGTTGGAATTCCTCGAAAATATCCGTTGCGTCATATCTCTTTCCTGATGAATCTAAATTAACTAGATATTTAAAATGTCGGAGCCAATATAAACAGATTAATTTCAGATTTTTTGCTGTTGTGTCCACCAAATCCTTTTTATGTCACCAACATTTCTCAGAACATAAGCTATATCGATGTTTAGATATATGTATAGATCTACATATATATCCAGGAGCCCTACTGAAGATAGACCTAGGACTACTCTTAAAAAAAGACTTTATAAGTTCATGACGGGGGAAAAATGAATGTATCTAACTACGTGTATCTATGATGTGAAATTCTCAATAGACCTATATAATGTCACAGATTAGCAAAAGCTAGGGGGTCTTACCCTTTCCCATCAATGTGGGTCGTGGGGGTCTCCCCCAGGAGATTTTTTTGTTTTCTAGAACGCCTG
>NW_018405773.1:63534-64354 GCF_002113885.1 Mizuhopecten yessoensis
GTTGTCTCTCTGTCCGTCCACAAATTTTGTTCCTGGCTGATAACTTTGGTATTTATTGACCGATGTACATGAAACATGGTCAAGATGTTCAGTTCACAAAAAATACACATTAAGGTAAAAAGTCAAGGTCAAAGGTCAAGGTCATAAGGTTTAAATGTCAAGGTCAAATTTTGCATCTTTTCACTGATGGACATTTTGTTATGACATGAAGCAAAGTTGATCAGAATTAAACAAGGAGTCAACCTGACCAAATGTCAAGGTCATTGGGTCAAAGGTCAAGGTTGTATTTTGTATCTTTTCACTGGTAAACATTTTGGTATGAGACTTAGAAGCAATGATGCTCAGAATTAAACAAGGAGTCAATTGACCAAAGGTCAATGTCACTTTGTCAAAGGTCACAGTCAAATTTTGTATCTTTTCCCTGATGAACATTTTGTTATGACTTTATGAAGCAAAGTTGGTCGGAACTTAATAAAGAGTCAACTGACTTAAGGTCAAGGTNCTTAATAAAGAGTCAACTGACTTAAGGTCAAGGTCACTCGGTCAAAGGTCAAGGTAAAATTTAGTATTTTTTTGCTGGTGAATATTTTATTATAGCACTTTGAAGCAATGTTTGTGGGAATTAAACAACGCGTCATTCTTGATGATTATGGGGGATATATTGCCACAAGACGGGGCCCTTACTGACCTGTCAGTGTTCTAGTGTGTTCTTTACTGCATACAACAACAGGACATTCGAACATCTTGGTAGGCAGTGAGTATTACATGATTTGTAAACTTAAGCTAGAAAATGGATATTTTTTTTGTTTTCAAAGTCTTG
>NW_018405774.1:0-219 GCF_002113885.1 Mizuhopecten yessoensis
GAGCACGTCTATCTGCCAAAGGGCCCAGTCCCAGGTGGTCCAACAATTCTGACACACTGGAGGATTGATGTTTGTACCTGTGCTTATTGAGCACATAGCGCGCTGCCCTCCGCTGGACCATTTCCAACTTGTCAATATTTGTTTGGGTGTGAGGGTCCCACACTGTACAGGCACAATCAAGTGATGGTCGAACTAATGATTTGTATGCCTGTACTTTGG
>NW_018405774.1:5028-5407 GCF_002113885.1 Mizuhopecten yessoensis
AAGCTTAAGATAATAATGTAAACTCTTTATTTGAGTAAGTGGAGATATTATTCTACTTCATAAATCACTTTACAGAATTGAAATATCATATTTTTTTGCAGAAGATATGATATTTTCCCTGACCCTTGTAGTTAGAAATATATGTAGAAAATGTCTGTCAAACTCAGCACAAAATCACAGTATGATAGGGTTTTTTAAATTCATCATAACTTCTGTTTTATATGTCTTAGAGTTATGCGGTTTTCACCAACAAGTTCCAAATTGCTTACAGTTTCAGGAAAAATTTACTTTAAAAAATCAAAAAAATAAATATGACTGGTCTAAAAGTTAAATGGGAGAATTCTTTGAATTGAAAGCGGCTTGATTGAAAAAACAACAA
>NW_018405775.1:0-219 GCF_002113885.1 Mizuhopecten yessoensis
TGGTGATGGTGGTGGTAATGGTGATGGTTGTGGTTGTGATGGTGAGGATGATGGTGGTGATGGTGATGATGGTGGTGTTGGTGATAATGGTGGTGGTGTTGGTAATGGTGATGGTCATGGATGTGGTGATGGTGATTATTGTGATGGTGTTGGAGGTGGCAGTGGTGGTGGTGATGGTGGTGGTGGTGATGGTGGTGGTGTTGGTGGTGGTGGTGGTGG
>NW_018405775.1:1540-1907 GCF_002113885.1 Mizuhopecten yessoensis
GGTAGTGGTGGTGGTGATGGTGGTGATGTTTATGGTGATGGTGATGATGATGATGGTGGGGATGATGATGGTGGTGGTGGTGATGGTGAGAAAGGTGGTGATGGTGATGATGATAGTGGTGGTGAGGAAGGTAGTGGTAGTGGTGGTGGGGATGGTGGTGATGTTTATGGTGATGGGGATGATGATGATGGTGGTGATGATGATGGTGGTGGTGGTGATGGTGAGAAAGGTGGTGATGGTGATGATGATGGTGGTTATGGTGATGATGGTGGTGGTGGCGGTGGTGGTGATAGTTGTGGTGGTGGTGGTGTTGGAGGTGGCAGTGGTGGTGGTGATGGTGGTGGTGTTGGTAATGGTGATGGTCATG
>NW_018405775.1:6013-14098 GCF_002113885.1 Mizuhopecten yessoensis
GTGGTGGTGGTGGTGGTGGTGGTGGTGGTGGTGATGGTGGTGGTGGTGGTGATGGTGGTGGTGGTGGTGGTGATGGTGGTGATGTTTATGGTGATGGTGATGATGATGATGGTGGTGATGATGATGGTGGTGGTGGTGATGGTGAGAAAGGTGGTGATGGTGATGGTGATGATGATAGTGGTGGTGGTGAGGAAGGTGGTTATGGTTGTGGTGTTGGTAATGGTGATGGTGATGATGGTGGTGATGGTGATGGTGGTGGTAATGGTGATGGTTGTGGTAATGGTGATGGTGATGATAATGGTGGTGATGGTGATGATGGCGGTGATGGTGATTATGGTAGTGGTGATGTTGGTGGTGGTAGTGGTGATGGATGGTTGTGGTGATGGTGGTGATAGTGAGGGTGATGGTGGTGGTTGTGGTGATGGTGGTGATGTTGATGGTGGTGATGGTGATGGTGATGATGATAGTGGTGGTGATGATGATGGTGGTGGTGGTGGTAATGATGGTGGTGATGATGATGAAGGTTGTGGTGGTGGTGGTAGTTGGGGTGTTGGTGTTGGATGTTGTAATGATGGTGGAAGTGGCGGTGGTGGTGGTGTTGGTGTTTGTTGTTTGTGGTGATGATGGTGGTGGAAATGGTGATGTTGATAGTAATGGTGATGGTGGTGGTAATGGTTATGGTGTTGGTAATGGTGGTGGTGGTGGCCGTGGTGGTGGTGGTGCTGTTGGTGGTGATGGTGGTGGTGGTTATAGATATGGTTGTTTGTGGTGATGGTAATGGTTGTGGTGATGGTGAAAGTGTTTATAGTGATGGTGGTGGTGATGGTGGTGATAATGGTGGTGGTGATGATGTTGATGGTGGTGATGGTGATGGTGGTGATGGTGATGGTGGTGATGGTGATGGTGGTGATGATAGTGGAGGTGATGATGATGGTTGTGGCGGTGATGATGAGGAAGGTGATAATGGTTGTGGTTGTGGTGGTGTTGGTGGTAATGGTTGTGGTTGTGGTGGTGTTGGTGGTGTTGGTGGTGTTGGTGGTGGTGGTTATGGTGGTGGTGATGATTGTGGTGACGATGGTGGTGGTGGTGGTGGTTATTGTGATGGTTGTTTGTGGTGATGGTAATGATTGTTGTGTTGGAGGTGGTAATGGTGGTGATAGTGATGGTAGTGGTGTTGGAGTTGGTAATGGTGGTGATGCTGATGGTGGCAGTGGTGGTGGTGGTGGTGGTGGTGGTGGTGGTGGTGGTGGTTATGGTGGTGGTGGTGATGGTGGTGGTGGTGATGATTGTGGTGACGATGGTGGTGGTGGTGGTGATAATGTTGGTGGTGGTGGTGATGGTGAGGAAGGTGGTAATGGTGATGGTGGTGATGATTGTGGTGACGATGGTGGTGGTGGTGGTGATGGTGGTGGTGATGGTGATGTTGATGATGGTGATGCTGGTAAAGGTGATGGTGGTGGTAATAGTGATGGTGGTGGTGGTGTTGGTGGTGGTGGTGGTAATGGTTATGGTGTTGGTAATGGTTATGGTTATGGTGATGGTGGTGGTAATGGTGATGGTTATGGTGATGGTGGTGGTGTTGGTGGTGGTAGTGGTGATGGTGGTGGTAATGGTTATGGTGTTGGCAATGGTGATGATGGTGGTGATGGTGGTGGTAATGGTTATGGTGTTGGTAATGGTTATGGTAATTTTGATGGTGTTGGTGGTGATGGTGGTGGTGGTTATGGTGATGGTTGTTTGTGGTGATGCTAATTGTTGTGGTGTTGGAGTTGGTAATGGTGGTGATGGTGATGGTGGTGGTGTTGGAGCTGGTAATGGTGGTGATGCTGATGGTGGCGGTGGTGGGGGTAGTTCTGGTGGTGATGGTGGTGGTGATGATGGTGGTGGTGGTGGTTGTGGTTTTGGTGGTGGTGATTGTGTTGGTGGTGGTGGTGATGGTGAGGAAGGTGGTAATGGTGATGGTNTTTGGAGGTGGTAATAGTGATGATAATGGTATTGGTGTTGGTGGCGGTGTTGGAGGTGGTAATGATGATGGTGTTGGTGAGTGTAGTGATGGTGGAGTTGTTGGTGGTGATGAGGATGATGTTGGTGAGGGTGGTGGTGGTCGTGATGGCGTTGCTAGTGTAGGAGGTTGTGGTGGTAATGGTGATGGTGATTTTTGTGGTGTTGGAGGTGGTAATGGTGATAGTAATTTTTGTGGTGTTGGAGGTGGTAATGATAATGGTGTCGGTGGTGGTGTTTGAGGTGATGATGGTTATGGTGGTGGTAGTGGAGGTGTTGGTGGTGTTGGTTGTGGTGGTGGTGCTGTTTGAGGTGATGATGGTAATGATGGTGGTGGTGATGGTGTTGGTTGTGGTGATTGTGATGGTGGTGGTGGTGGTGTTGGATGTGTTGATGTTGATGGTGATGGTTGTGATGGTGATGGTGGTGATGATAATGGTGGTGATGGTGGTGATGATGGTAATGGTGGTGATGGTGATGGTGGTGATGGTGATGGTGATGGTGAAGGTGGTGATGGTGGTGGTTATGGTGATGGTGGTGATGGTGATGGTGATGGTTATGGTGATGGTGGTGATGATGGTTGTTGTGGTGATGGTGACGGTGGTGGTGATGGTGATGGTGATAATGATGGTGGTGGTGGTGGTGGTGGTGGTGGTGGTGGTGATGGTGATGGTGGTGGTAATGGTTGTAATGATGGTGGTAATGGTGATGTTGTGGTTGTGATGGTGATGGTGGTGATTGTAATATCTAATTTGACTGCAATTGCGAGGCATGTTCCTTGTTGTTTTATGGTTTATCACTCGTGTTAAGAAGGCAAATGTAACAGGTTAACTTTAGCGAGGGCATTTATCTGACAACGGGCATAGGCACGCCCAACCTATTGCAAGTAACAAGACTTTATATAGCAGTTTTTGATCAGTCTAATTGTGTTAGAAATTCAATTAGCATTGATATATAAAGTTCTTACTATCTCAGACGCACCCATTGTTATAAATTGTCAAATGCACAAAATTTACAATGTACCAGTGTTGTTTGAAAAGTGCCAGAACATTCCTAATATGTCCAGTTATTATTAGTAAAAGTAGCATTTTTCTACTAGCTTTACTCCACATAGTTTTCAATGAGTCAGACATAAACAAGATTCAAACACCGCAACGTATTGATAGAGATCACGGAGAGGGTCTGTCGGCATGACATATATTGTCAAGGAAACCGCCCAAATGACAGAGGAGGGAAAAGAGAAAAAAGGCATCACATTAAAAGTTTCACGTAGGTAGTGTTAGATGTTGTCAGTTTTCCTGAGCGGCGTTTTAAAGGTCAGGGGATAAGGGTAACCGCCATGCTGGAATTTGTCACTGGGTTCTTGAATTGTGTTGTTAATCGTAATCGTTTGTATAGTTTTCATTGTGAATTCTTATTCTGTAACTTAATAATTGTTCACTAGCTTTTCGGAAATTCAACATCTTTGTATATTTATGAGTGTGTCGTGTTCTCGGTGTCACATGGTGCAGCGATTATGAGTGATCACGCGTGTCAGTTATGGTCCCTTATTTGGAATCTGATGGTAGGCCTATTGTCTTTTAGTCACCTTTGACGCAACATTCAGCATAAAGATATAAGGTCGGGTAACTGTTAAGAGTCTATTGTTGGAGCTACCTCCACTATTGTACTTATGTACGATATTTATATGTGTTTACTTTAGCATTACGCGTTATTTGGATAAGTACAGGTAATAGCTGATTTTCGGTTCGGGCGTTTAAATAGTTCTGTAGTACTTGAATAAGTACATGTACGGCAATGTTGATGATGTTGGTTGATCTTGTCCATACTTTAGAGCAGTGCCGTGTATTTCTGTGCGCATTTCGTTGTTGGAATTTCCTACCCTCTAACAGTTGGAATATTGCATTTGGTTGCAAATTTGTTTAGTATTTTTTCTAACCAATCACAATTTTATCTCCAATTGTACCTTTGCTCCGTTTATTCAATCCTAACAGTCATAGTGGACTGATCAATTATAGTAGATGTTGCATGTGGTGGTCACAAAAGGTGTCGATGTTAATTATAATACCTCCAGGTAGTGTTAGGGACATACATGTAGGTCCCACGTTTTACAAATCATCCTTGGCATTAAGCCAGATTATATGTATCTTACTATGGACAATTCAGATTTTTTACAGAATATCTGACAACAATTTTAATCTCACACACAATTTAATCATGTATGGTACTACTATTTTCTACAAATTTGTGACATACTTTTGCAATACATTGTTAATGTGTTGTGATTTGTTGGAAATGTCAGGTTTTAACTACCTATCAGCTGAAGAATCGAGTGCTTATACTATCTGTCAATTCGACTAGCTTTGATCAAACATAGTTTGTTTTAAATCGTTTATAAATTAATAAAGTACTTTGTTCAGAGTTAAATGCTTTAAAAAGTAATGAGTGAACAGAAATTGACTTGAATTGTTCTTCAATTTAACTTAAGTATCATGCCCGAGTCAATTAGTTGAATAGCCTTAAATGAACATAAAATTAATTGAATTGTTCTGTAAATTAATTTCATTATTGCTGACTTGAGTTAAATTCAGCATGCCTAAGGCTAAATCCATGTCTAGGACGGTTCCAGTGAAGGTTCATCGCACCAAGCAGAGTTACCATGAGAATGCTGCTACTTGGTCATCGGAGTTATCGGAGGAACAGATGTCACGGGTGGCTGCTGTAGTATTTGACAGGATGGCCCCAAGATTGGAGGATTTAATAACTCACATCAGAAATTCCCCAGCAGTTGTTGTGAACATTGGTCAGCCAATTACAATTGGGGCGGTTTTGATGATAGTTATCCCTATGTGGTTACCAGTGTACAAGATGGATTTGGGGCTAAGAAAAAGGTTATTGGCGAGTATGTCCATACACCCTGAAGCAGTCAGCAAAGCTTTCGTTAGTGGGGTTTGAATTGCGTCTGTCTACAAAGACGCAGTCTGTTGCAATTTCAGACATAGATTATTAGGACAGATGCTATTCTGGTCTTTCCTAGCCTGTATAGGTCAGCCCGGCCCTATTAAATGGCCGGGTTGTTCAAGTACATGCATACTGTTCGTCTAGGCGCTCGTCGATCTTCCGGTTTAGGTTGGAAACTCTATGATGAGCAATTCAGGTAAAGGAAGTTGGGAGGTTTGTTAAGGGTTTTCATTTAATATATCATGGGCCTCGTGTAACTACAAATTAGAAAACTTAGTTTCAATTCAGGAAAACGAAAGTGCAGCCTTGGTCAAAGTGTTAAAGTAAATCAAACTAGGGAGAATGCAGGTCCCGTCCCATCCAGACCCTGGGCTAATCTCAGGTTGTCACCTTTAGGTTTAGTACCCAAAAAGATGGAAGATGGAGATTGATTTATCATTTATTTTTTCCAGAAGGTTCCAATGTAAATGGTTTTATAGACAGTGTTGCTTATCTTGTGAAAATGGATATCAAATCTGCAGTGAGGCTGTTACCAGTCAACCCTGCTGATTTTTAGCTCTTTGGTTTTCAGTTGCAAAGGTTATATTTTGTTAATAAATATTTGTCTATGGGTCAGTTTTATTCATGTTTTGTTTGAAAACAAATTACCACATTTTTGGAATGACTGTTTAAATGTTAGTCCAAGCTAGAGTCTATAACCCTGACATAGACGATTTTTGTTTTGGGGACAAGTGGTAGTAAAGATTGCCTTACACAAGTACAGATATTTACATGTATTGCTTACGAATTAGGTGTTCACAAGTTTGGAGTTGCCTCCCATACACTGTCTATTAATAATGTCGTGCTGTCTGCAACAAGTGTTAAATTGTCATTGTCTAGTTCCAAGACCGATCAGCTAAGTCCCCCGTCCCCTTTTAGAATAGGCGCTGCTATTAGAGCTTGAGCGGTTGGTATGTTTGATGCTGAAATCAAAGAACTGGGTAAATGGGAATCGCAGGCTTTTAAGTAGTGCATGCGAATCCAAACCAAGGAAATTGTGTTGAGGCTTGAACGACTCGTACAGTACCTTGCAGTAGTCATGTGTAAAAAAATAACTTAGCATTGCATAAATGTATTTTATATTAAGTATATTAATATCAATTATATCAAATACCCTGAGATTCCCCTGACTTTTTTTTGGACAACGTCCATCTGTCCAAGTTGGACAACACAATTTTACAGCAGGGTCTTGCCAATATTCTTTCAAAATATTGATATATATAATTGTTGTTCATGTTATGGGATCATGGATATACATTTTAAGGACGGGCAATCCATTCTCTGGCCGAACATAGTTCAATTTCCCTATATACCATGTTGACCAGTTGTCATTTAATAAACAGTTTCACTCAAACTAAGTTTGTGAAGTTACAAATTGTATTTGCAATTTAAAAATATATTGTTTTTAAGTGTACAGCTGTTCCCTGTGTTCACTTGAATTACAAATATTTATAATGGGACCAATTATTATCGAATAAGTAATGGGTAAAAAATATAAAAACGAGGTGTAAATCTGTAACCAGTGTTCACTTAATTTAACCTTCATATTTCAATTGTCCCAGGTTTTGCAATTTTGCACACGTTTGATCAAGTTGATCCCTAATTATATCAGTTTGGTTTGCAATATGACTCAAATTTAGAGTCGGTAACTTCATATGTATGAAGCCGTGGCCATATAATCGCCAACCCTTACAAATAAAAACTAAATGCATCATAGTAGCTAATTTGGTGTCTGTGTCTTTTTTGTCTTTGATAACAAATTCGAGAAAGACCTCTCCAATACTTTTTAAGAAATAGCGATTACAAGAGTAGTTTAAGGACGGGCAACGGACGGACCACATACCACGGTCGCAGGGCGATTTGAATAGCTCACCAGATGATAATGATCAACTTAAAATCTGATGGTTAGTGCCAAAAAACTGCGAGAGACCGGGTGTTTCTGCACGTCAAAATGGCAGACGGGATCACTTCCAAACGACCAGGTATTAAACAGGGGTGAAAGATGGAAAACGTTAGATAATGTGAAAGTAACTTGATCAAAATGATGGTACGATGGTAGTTATTACAAATTATTACCTGGGTTAGATAAAATATCTCGAGAAGCGCATTAGAAATGTCTACCAAATGAACTCCTCAAATGAAATTTCGTCTATAAAAACTTGCCCCAAAAGGACCACTGACAAGTTCGTTCAAAAACGAATCAACAATGAGCAGTAAAAATAATAACAGAAAAAAAAGATAAACAAAGACTAAACTGAACACAATCAACTCAATATATCGAGAGTATTAAATAGGACAGCGAATGTCCGTCCACCCCAACTAGATGTAGTCTGATTTATTTACGTGTTTCAAGCTCTGTAATAAATAAAGTAATAACTTTAATAACCAAAAAGCAAAACTTTGTGTTAGTTTTAAAATATACCGGAAGTTTTCACGGTTACCTTGACGACGAATTTGTTTTCCACTCGGGTCATTAAACGGTCTCAAACATAGGTAAGGTTTAATTCAATAGAATGCTGATCTGGTAAAACAACGATTTTCACTGAGAGCTCCTTGATGAGATTTGGACAATATATCTAACTTTTTATTAAACAGTTTAATAAATACCGAATCGTCCGTCAAAGTGTATTCAGAATTGTCCCGTTACCTTGATTAAGGAAATCAGAGGTGACCGCTCCTTACTTACCAGATAATGTATATGGGTGTACCGGTCACGTGGTACTTGTGATGTCTAATGAGTCGCCTTGGGTCACAAGTCCATATATCAGTGACTTTTGTTTAGGAGCCGCACCTATATATTTATTCATTAAATGTCACATCAGCACCACCAACATGTGACGGCCTGTTGATTTCAACAAGTAGCTGTATGTATTTCCAACACGTCACCATTAAAAACGGTGTAAACATTTCCGCTTTAAAATATGGCAGACATTCTAATATATTGCTAAAAAAAAATTAAAAAAAATGTGCAATCAAGTGACATATATGATTTGGCTGGGATCTTGGAATAGATACGCATTTCTATTCATTGAGGCCTCTCAAACACACAGCAGGATGTAAACCAGGTGACAGCTTGAATCCCTA
>NW_018405776.1:0-5731 GCF_002113885.1 Mizuhopecten yessoensis
GAGCATTTTTGTTGTATCATTTAAGGGTGCTTATTTTCAAATCCCCACTCGTGCATATTTGTTTAAATAAAAATGTATTGATTCCAATCAATGATTCTAATGAATGTGTCATTGAATTGAGCAGACTTGTTCCACATAATTACTCTTGCTTGACTTGACAAACGAAAGCAATGGAATTAGATTTCGCCATCATATCCTGTGGTATTATTACGCTGAAATNCAACTGCCAGAATAAGATGTATGGGAAAGCAAACAAAGTATATTAAGTATTTCTGTTCAACATTCATATTTACAGTGGTGTTCAAATCCACTAATACATATGTTGACATAAAATTTTACTGCGGTTTTTTTAGGTCTGACCTTTGACAGCTTAATAAGTCTCATCAAGGGTCATTGACCTGTCAGAAGTTGAAGTAGCCAAAGTTATTTGACTTTGGTGTAGATAGAAGAAAGTAAGGGCTGGATTTTCACTAACTCAAAGAGTTGTGCCCCTTTGTTTGCTTTCCTATAATCTTATTCTGGCAGTTTATCATTCATATTTTTATTTTTCCATTTGTTATGCACTTCATATACATCTGATGAGAATGGGTGATATTTAAAAATGCAAAAATTCGCCAAGAAAGCTGAAAGTTACAAAAGGCCAAAAGGTGAAACTTTACACCATGCAGGCCAGGTTTGAACATTTTACTGTAATGTTTGTTTTACTTTCCGTGTGGGGAGGGTTTTTAATGCATCTCGACTGTTATATCAATCAATTAATTTTCATTTAGATGGCGTCCCTAAGAATTATTTCTTATATAATTTTAAATTTGTTTCAAGTAATACTCATACTCTCTGTTTTAAACTAGGAACACTTGCTATGTACTCTGTTTATTTGTGCAGTTATGATTGATTGTCTTCCTTTGGATAATATTTCTGTGAGTTGTGTCCCTCACATGATTTCCTTACATTTCTGTCTGTTATATATCGGATATAGTTTGTTACTTCTATAAGTTCCAATTTTCCTTTTAGATAAAATATGTCATGTTTAGGTGATTTTTGAGAATTGGTGGTTTTGCGAAATTTGCTTATTGTTTTTCAAGGTACCAATATTTTCATGTTTATAACATAAATAGGGTGCTCCCATAGCTACCACTTTCTTTAAAATGTAGATTTTCTTCCCATTGTTTTTGGAAAAAGATATCCAGAAATTTTAGATAATTTTAAAGTTTAATTTTGCTTAAAACTTTTCATACTGACAATGTCAGACAATTTCTGACTTGCGAAACATATAGTAATGTGTAATTCTTCTTGAAATTGGTGTACAGATAGATCTTGAATTGACAGATCTGTCAGATCAGCACAAGTTCGAACCACGTGCCAATATTTTATTTTTTTGCTCGAGTTACATGTTTGGCCCTTCACACATTGGAATTGTTCTCATAATTAACTGTTTGCCATACTTTGTTCGTTACCGCTTGCCACTTAGTATGTGGCTTTATCATAATGGATTACAGTTAGAGTCCAAACCCTGTGTCAATATTTCATTTGTTGCTGGAGTTATGGCCCTTTGCACATAAGAAATCTCATAATTAATGTTTTTCCCGGACTTTTTTTCGCTACCACTTGCAACATAAATTTGTTACCTAATATGTGGCTTTGTCATAATGGATTACAGTTTGAGTTCAAACCCCGTGTTAATATTCCTTTTTTGCTGGAGTTATGACCCTTCGCACATAGGAAATTATCAAAATGAACTTGCCAAATCAATTTGAAACTTTGTTTTTGGCTTTATCATTATAGATTACAGAGTTTGAACCATGTATTAAAATTTCATTTTTGACTGGAGTTATGGCCCTTTTGCACATAGGAAATTCTCATAATTAATTGTTTTCCATATTATTTGCAACTTAGTATACATGTATAATGGATTACAGTTTGAGTTAGAATCCAGTGTTCATGTTCTATTTTTTTCTCGAGTTATAGCCCTTTGCACATAGGAAATTCTTATAAGTAACTGTATTTTTTCCGTCAACACACTTCTATAGGTGACACCCGTCCTCATATGACCCTGGCTGTTGCGAGGACACAAATCACCTGATACAGTACATCCTTTGAAGTCCTTCTGTATGGCTTGATGATGTTTTCAAACCAATGGTCTGGACATTACTTGGTTAAGAAGACTGAATGCCGTTTAAAAGAGGGTCTCTCTCATAATACTCTGGTTCCCTAGGGGGAGGAGTGGGGTCCCAAAGGGAGATTCTCCAATTCAATTACACAATTTGTTGTTAGGACCCCTGCACATCTTTAGTAATCAGATTTTACGTCTATCTGTCCTTCTATCTGTTTTTAGCTCACCTGCCAAGGACAAGTGAGCTTTTGCCCTGGTGCGGCGTCCGGCGTTCCGTCGCGTCGCATTCCGATTCAATGTAAACACTTAGCAACTTCATTCATAGACAGATTATGGTCAAACTTTATACAAAGGTCGAGTATGGGTATACTTCGGACATGTTTGTATTTCAGGGATCCAAGGTCAAGGCCAAGGTCACATTTGCTATATATAGAAAATCATCCCGTCCCGTCGCGACCCGTCTCGATTCGATGTAAACACTTAGCAACTTCCTTTGACAGTTTTTGGTCAAACTTTATACAAAGGTCAAGTATGAGTATTTCAGGGATCCAAGGTCAATGACAAGGTCACACTTGCTATATATAGAAAATCATCAACTGATTCAATTTAAACACTTAGTAACTTCATTCTTTCACGGATTTTGGTCAAACGTTTTCTGCGATAAGATAAGGTTTGAAGACCAGTTTCGTATTATAAAGTATTATTAGGGGTATATGAAGGAGACCTAATATAATGCGAGCAGCTTCACGTTTTGCTTTTTCTAACTTTTCCAATTCAAAAAAGTGCAACCGTCCCACAACTCACAAGCATATTCTAAAACTGGTAAAATAAAAGTCTTGTACATTTTTCAAAGAGCATCCCAACTTAATAAGTGTTTCAGTATCCGTAAGACATAATATTTTTCATAACAGAAGTGTAAATCCCATTGACATGATCCCCCTACTTTGCATTCGAATTAAAATTTATCCCTAAATGTTTATGATTATCTGTAAAGTTTAAGCCTCTCCCATCAAATTCTTAATCTAGGTCTTTCTCGATATTAATTGGATTAGAAATAAGCAATACGTTGGGGTTTTTTTGCGGGATTAAAATTAACCAACCATGTTTTTGACCAGGTATTTAAGATCTCTAGGTCTCTATATTCAAAGATCTTGAACTTCTAGACAAGATGAAGATGACTTTAATAATGATGTATCGTCTGCAAAAAGACGAGACGTTGATTCAAAAATATCTGCTATGGCATTAATAAATATAAGAAATAAAAGTAGCCCAAGAATACAGCCTTGTGGAAATCCTGCCTCAATTAGACCTACAGAAGAATATGAACTGTTTAAAAATACCTTTTAGTGTCTCTGAGACAAATAATTTTCTAACCATATTTAAGCAATTCACTCGAAATTCCGTACGATTTTAACCTCACCATAAGATCTCTATGCCAAACCCTATCAAAAGCTTTAGATATGTCCCAGAATACAACACATATATGTTTTTTTTCCTAAAGTGCAATACAAATTTGGTGATAAATATCAATGAGTTGATACACTGTAGAATGACCATGCATAAAACAAATTTGTTAAACAAAGATTTTTTTTAAAGCAGTTGAATATCACTCTTTCAAAAACTTTAGCAACAGTAGACAGCAAAGAAATTGGTCTTTAATTCGAAGGAGAATGTCTGTCACACTTTTTAAACAATGGCCTGATATAAGCTAATTTCCATTTATTTATTTGGATAAATCCCTGATAATAAGGACATATTAGATATTATTTCGAGCGGAGTACAAACAGTGTGAGCAGTATTTCTTAGCAAATGGTGGCTGATTCCATCCCCACAGCTTCAATATCTGTAGAACATCACGTATTTCAGTTGAAAAGGTCTAAAGAAGACCTAGAGGGGAGATCATCCTATACATTTGTGGCGGGTTTAATTATACATAGGATTAAGGTCACCTTTTAGCTTCAAGCTAGATGGAATTTCCCTTTGGCTCAGTTGTAGAGCGTCCGACTAGGAACCTGGAGATTGGGGGTTCGGTCTCCGATGGAAGCACACTATTCTCTTTCCTGTTACAAATGATGTCCGTGGCCTTCCATGTTGTGACAGGGAGTGATAACCTGGGTTGTGGTGTTCGAGGGCGAACACATTAAAAATGGGTGGGGGGGGGGGGGGGTAGTGTGGCAGGTTTTAATTGTACATAGTATTAAGGCCACCTTCTACCTTCGAGCCAGAGGGAATTTTCTTTTGGCTCAGTGGTAGAGCGTCCGACTAGGAACCTGGAGATCGAGGGTTCGATCCCCGGTGGAAGCACACTATTCTCTTTCCTGTTTCACATATTTCACTTTTAATGCGTACTTGCTTCGGGGAGAAGATCAGCCATTTTTTGTCATGCGACAAACATATATGAGTAGTATAGAGCGATTGTTTATACGGCGCCAAAAGAACGTGGATCGTAGGATCGTGACGTCACAGAAGGTGAATTGGACCCGCCTACTTCCGGAGACGTGGAGACGTGAGTCATGGGAGAGCCACGTAGTCCTATGAGTCATAGACTGTCACACAGTTAATACGTTGTCGTTTGATAATCCTGACGAAATTACAAACGGAATGATGACGTCAGAGAAAGGCCGTGTCATTGCGTGGGTGTGGAATCATCGTGAACGAATCATTGGTCCGTGAAATAACAAACGGAATGATGACGTCACAGAAGGTGAATTGGACCCACCTACTTATACGGCGCCAAAATTAAGACCAAGGATCGGGGATCGTGACGTAAGTCGATGGACACAGACAGGACGGTATGTCAATTTGGTCTCCGAAAACCATCCTAAACGGCGTTCTTCTATGACAAAATATAATCTCGAAGCCAATACTAAGAGACTTCAACAGGACCTTTAGAGACATCCAGGAAAATGATATTTATTGTGAACCTAAACAAAACCAGTGTACCTCGGTTAATCCTGTCATGTGCGTAAGGAAGTAACGATGTCAAGCAAAGTAAAAAGGTTTCAATCAGAATAGATAGTAAAAATATCAAACAAGGAAGTCATCAGGACATCCGTTACATTGTTTTAGCTGAAACCTCTCAGATAGAAAGCTTTGCAGTTTGTTCGTCAAAAGAATACATCCATCGAGAAATTCCTAGAACAGTATCTGGAGTTAGGACAACTCTAACATATGAAAACCATTATCAGGTTAGCCTAGTATGTTTATACCGAGGAATATAAAAATACCAGTCATTGAATTGAAGTTGTCTATATTCACATGTAATTGTATCGCACCAATACAAAGTGCAGATTTTATTTTAGAAATCAATAATACCGTATAATAGAAATTGATGAAAAGAGTGATATTGCTATGACAACTCGATCAACATACCTGTAATATACACAAGTTATCATGTATCCAAATGTATTATTGAAATATATAGTATCGATATAAATTGATAGCGCAATAAAAATAATGCCATTGAAGAACCGCTTGGTTAACAAATTTCCAAACATTTAAAAAAAAAAAATTGAAATTTGATTTTATTGTTTATGTCACTCTTTCACAATATAAACAGCATTTCCTGGTTACGTTATTACCGAGATTGCATTCCAACATCACGTATGATTGTGCTACCAC
>NW_018405777.1:0-220 GCF_002113885.1 Mizuhopecten yessoensis
TTGAGGTAAACAATGAAAAAACACACATATAGTAACCAGGGTTGTTCGTAAACAATTTAACAACACACTTATTGTAACCAGGGTTGTAGTGAACAATTTAACAACACACATATAGTAACCAGGGTTGTAGTAAACAATGAAAAAACACTAATTGTTACCAGGGTTGTAGTGAACAATGAAAGAGCACATATAGTAACCAGGGTTTGCCGTAACCAATCAA
>NW_018405777.1:1525-2785 GCF_002113885.1 Mizuhopecten yessoensis
CAAACAATGAAACAACACACATATAGTAACAAGGGTTGTAGTAAACAATGAAAAAATACACATATTAATTGTTACCAGGGTTGTAGTGAACAATGAAACAACACACATATAGCAACCAGGGTTGTAGTAAACAATGAAACAACACACATATAGTATCAAGGGTTGTAGTAAACAATGAAAAAATACACATATAGCAACCAGGGTTGAGGTAAACAATGAGAAAACACACATATAATAACAAGGGTTGTAGTAAACAATGAAAAAATACACATATAGTAACNATGTGTAGTAAACAATGAAAGAAACATATTGTGAACAGGGGTGCAATGAACAATGATAAAATAGCCAAGACAATTCTTAGCAATGATACAACACACATATTGTTCACAGGGTAGTGTAAACAATACAACAACACACATATTTTACCCCTGGTGTATGGTAAACAATGAAAAAACAAAAGTATTGTACTCGTGGTTTGTAGTACACAATGAAACAACACACATATTGTACGTATTGTGTGTAGTAAATAATGAAACAACACATATATTGTACCCATGGTGTGTAGTAAACAATGAAACAACACAAATATTTTACCCATGGTGTGTAGCAATTAATGAAACAACACATATGTTGTACCCATGGTGTTTAGTAAACAATAAAAAAAAAACACATGTTGTATATATGGTGAGTAGTAAGCAATGAAACAACAAAAGTATTGTACCCATGGTTTGTAGTAAACAATAAAACAACACAGGCATTGTAACCAGGGATGTAGAAAACAACGAACCAACACACATATTGTAAGGAATGGTGTGGTTGACATTCAAATATGACAGATATTTTAATAAGTAAACAATTAAACAGCACATATATTGTAACAAGGGTAGAATTAAACAATGAAATGACACACATGTTGTAGACAAGAAGTAAAGTAATCAATGAAAAGACAAACACTTTGTACCCAGGTGTGTTTGAAACAAAGACGCAACACACAGCTTCTAACACCACAAATAGCGTACGCATGGTGCGTTGTTTATAACAAAACAACACAAATATTGTACTAATGGTGTGTAGTAAACAATAAAACAACACAAATATTGTACCCATGGTGTGTAGTAAACAATAAAACAACACAGATATTGTACCCATGGTGTGTAGTAAACAATAAAACAACACAAATATTGTACGTATGGTGTGTAGTGACCAACGAAACAACACACATATAGTAGCCAGGGTTGTAGTAAACAATGAAACAACACA
>NW_018405777.1:16641-17089 GCF_002113885.1 Mizuhopecten yessoensis
GAAGGGTTGTAGTAAACAATGAAAAAAACACTTATTGTTACCAGGGTTATGGTGAACAATGAAAGAGCACATATAGTAACCAGGGCTTGCAGTAAACAATGAAACACACATATAGTAACAAGGGTTGTAGTGAACAATTTAACAACACACATATAGTAAGAAGGGTTGTAGTAAACAATGAAAAAACACACATATAGAAACAAGGGGTGTATTGAACAATGAAGCAATACACATATAGTAACCAGGGCTGTAGTAAACAATTTAACAACACACATATAGTAACCGGGGTTGTAGTAAACAATGAAAAAACACACATATAGAAACAAGGGTGGTAGTGAACAATGAAGCAATACACATATAGTAACAAGGGTTGTAGTAAACAATGAAAAAACACACATATAGAAACAAGGGTTGTAGTGAACAATGAAGCAATACACATATAGTAACC
>NW_018405777.1:20826-48328 GCF_002113885.1 Mizuhopecten yessoensis
GCCAGGGTTGTAGTCAACAATGAAAAAACACTAATTGTTACCAGGGTTGTAGTGAACAATGAAACAGCACATATAGTAACCAGGGGTTGCAGTAAACAATGAAACAGCACACATATTTTAACCAGGGTTGTAGTTTATAATAAAACAACACACATATTGTAACCAGGGTTGAATTTTACAATAAAACAGCACACATATAATAACCAGGGTGTTAAAAACAATAAACAACACAAATATTGTAACCATTGTGAAGTAAATATTAAAACAACACATAGTGTTACTAGATTATAACAAACAACGAAACAAGTAATAATTATGTTATAACCAGGGGTGTAGAAAACAGCAAAAGGACACTCATATTGTAACCAGGTGTGAAGTAAACATTTAAACATGAATATTGTTACCATGGTTATAGCAAGCAATGAAACAACACACAAATTGTAATTAAGGGTGTAACTAACAATGAAACAACACATATTGTAGCCAGTAGTTTAGTTAACAATGAAACAACACATATTGTAGCCAGTAGTTTAGTTAACAATGAAACAACACATATTTTGCCGAGCGTTAATAACATTTAAACAACATAATGTAACCAGGCTGTAGTTACCAATGAAACGACACACACATTGTTACCAGTAGTGTAGTAAAATTTGAATTTGAAACAATATTCATAGTGCAACTAAGGTTTAGTAAATATGTACACACATACGGTTACCAGGAATATAGACACAGCGACACAACAACCAAAATTACGTCCTCGACCCGAGAGGAAAGGGAGTTTTCATACATTATATAGAAAATCGTGTCACCTAAATATTTTCTATTCTTCATATCTTACTTAACACGTGTTTCGCCTTTTTTACTGATGACCTTTTATTTTTTACTCGCAAAAACAACATTTCAATCACAATAATACAATATATTGGTATGATACTTAAAAAAGAGCCTTGTATTCATTGTATCAAATTGTATATCTATGTACTATATAGCGCTTTAGAGTGGCTTATGTTAGCTAGATAGGGCGCTTTATCAAATGTTGCATATTTATTATATTTATATTTGTTTTCACTCGTAGTTTTTGTTACCGCTTTATCTAACCGTATAATGGAAACGCTGCTCCAGTTCATCGCTGACTTAAAAATTACATTACAAACTTGTTTGTGATAAAACAAACACAGGGCACGTACAAACGTTATACTAGGAATAGCAAAATCATCTCTCCCCTTCATACCGGATCTATCTTCTTGACAAGTAGGGCTCATGTGTGGTATTGAAGAAATTAATAGATACATGCTATATACATGCACCAATGTAATATTTAATAAATACTGTTCAACCAGAATATATGTCTTTTAACCAGTGGTGTAGTGAACAATAAAACAGCGCATATATGATAACCAGGTATGTAGTTAGAAATGAAACAACACACATATTGTAACTAAGTGTATAGTAAACAAGAAACATAACACATGTTGTAACAGGGGTGTTTCCTACAATGAAACAACATAAATACTGTGACCAGGTGTGACACACAATGAAACATAACACATATTGTGACCAGGTGTATAACACAAAATAAAACATAACACATATTGTGACCAGGTGTGTAACAGAATGAAACATAACACATATTGAGACCAGATGTGACACACAATGAAACATAACACATATTGTGACCAGGTGTGTAATACAAAGTAAAACATAACACATATTGTGGCCAGGTGTGTAACACACAATGAAACATTACACATATCTGACCAGGTGTGACACACAATTTAACATAACACATATTGTGACCAGGTGTATAACACAAAATACAACATAACACATATTGTGACCAGGTGTTTAACACAAAGTAAAACATAACACATATTGTGGCCAGGTGTGTAACACAGAGTAAAACATAGCACATATTGTGACCAGGTTTGTAACACAAAATGAAACATAACACATATTGTGACCACACAATGAAACATAACACATATTGTTACCAGGTGTGACACACAATGAAACTTAACACATATTGTGACCAGGTGTGTAACGCACAATGAAACATAACACATATTGTGACAAGGTGTGTAACACAAAGTAAAACATAACGCATATTGTGACCAGGTGTGTAACACAAAGTGAAACATAACACATATTGTGACCAGGGGTAAAGTGAATAAAAAGGTGTGTAACACATAATGAAACATAACACATATTGTGACGAGGTGTGTAACACACAATGAAACATAACCCATATTGTGACCAGGTGTGTAACACACATTGAAACATAACACATATTGTGTCCAGGTGCGACACTCAATGAAACATAACACATATTGTGCCAGGTGTGTAACACAAAATGAAACATAACACATATTGTGACCAGGGGTGACACACAATGAAACATAACACATATTGTTACCAGTTGTGTAACACACAATGAAACAACACATATTGAAACCAGATGTGACACACAATGAACCATAACACATATTGTGACCAGGTGTGTAATACACAATGAAACATAACACATATTGTGACCAGGGGTAAAGTGAATAAAAAGGTGTGTAACACATAATGAAACATAACACATATTGTGACGAGGTGTGTAACACACAATGAAACATAACCCATATTGTGACCAGGTGTGTAACACACTATGAAACATAACACATATTGTGACCAGGGGTAAAGTGAATAAAAAGGTGTGTAACACATAATGAAACATAACACATATTGTGACCAGGTATGTAACACAAAGTAAACCATCACACATATTGTGACTAGGTGTGTAACACAAAGTAAAACATAACATATATTGTGACCAGGTGTGTAACACAAAATGAAGCATAATACATATTGAGACCAGGTGTGTAACACACAATGAAACAACACATATTGAAACCAGATGTGACACACAATGAACCATAACACATATTGTGACCAGGTGTGTGGCACAAAGTAAAACATAACACATATTGTGGCCAGGTGTGTAACACACAATGAAACATTACACATATCTGACCAGGTGTGACACACAATTTAACATAACACATATTGTGACCAGGTGTGCAACACACAATGAAACATAACACATATTGTTACCAGGTGTGACACACAATGAAACTTAACACATATTGTGACCAGGTGTGTAATACAAAGTAAAACATAACACATATTGTGGCCAGGTGTGTAACACAGAGTAAAACATAGCACATATTGTGACCAGGTTTGTAACACAAAATGAAACATAACACATATTGTGACCACACAATGAAACATAACACATATTGTGACCACACAATGAAACATAACACATATTGTTACCAGGTGTGACACACAATGAAACATAAGACATATTGTGACCAGGTGTGTAACACAAGGTAAAACATAACACATATTGTGACCAGTTGTGTAACACAAAGTAAAACATAACACACATTGTGACCAGGTGTGACACACAACGAAACATAACACATATTGTGACCACACAATGAAACATAACACATATTGTTACCAGGTGTGACACACAATGAAACATAACACATATTCTGACCAGGTGTGTAACACACAATGAAACAACACATATTGAAACCAGATGTGACACACAATGAACCATAACACATATTGTGACCAGGTGTGTGGCACAAAGTAAAACATAACACATATTGTGGCCAGGTGTGTAACACACAATGAAACATAACCCATATTGTGACCAGGTGTGTAACACACTATGAAACATAACACATATTGTGACCAGTTGTGTAAGACATGATTAAACAACAAACACATTGTGACCAGGTGTGTAACACACAATTAAACATAACACATATTGTGACCAGGTGCGTAACACAAAGTAAAACATAACACATATTGTGGCCAGGTGTGTAACACACAATGAAACATTACACATATCTGACCAGGTGTGACACACAATTTAACATAACACATATTGTGACCAGGTGTGACACACAATAAAACATAACACATATTGTGACCAGGTGGGTAACACACAATGAAACATTACACATATCTGACCAGGTGTGAAACACAATTTAACATAACACATATTGTGACCAGGTGTGTAATACAAAGTAAAACATAACACATATTGTGGCCAGGTGTGTAACACACAATGAAACATAACCCATATTGTGACCAGGTGTGTAACACACTATGAAACATAACACATATTGTGACCAGGGGTAAAGTGAATAAAAAGGTGTGTAACACATAATGAAACATAACACATATTGTGACCACACAATGAAACATAACACATATTGTTACCAGGTGTGACACACAATGAAACATAAGACATATTGTGACCAGGTGTGTAACACACTATGAAACATAACACATATTGTGACCAGGGGCAAAGTGAATAAAAAACAACACAAGTTATAATCTAACACATATTGTGACCAGGTGTGTAATACAAAGTAAAACATAACACATATTGTGGCCAGGTGTGTAACACACAATGAAACATCACACATATTGTGACCAGGTATGTAACACAAAGTAAACCATCACACATATTGTGACTAGGTGTGTAACACAAAGTAAAACATAACTCATATTGTGACCAGGTGTGTAACACAAAATGAAGCATAATACATATTGTGACCAGGTGTGTAACACATAATGAAACATAACACATATTGTGACGAGGTGTGTAACACACAATGAAACATAACACATATTGTGTCCAGGTGTGACACTCAATGAAACATAACACATATTGTGACCAGGGGTAAAGTGAATAAAAAACAACACAAGTTATAATCAGGACGTTCAAAGCATACGGTGTTTGTAGAGTAGACGTGAACAGCTAAATAATAGACGTTATGGAGCTGGTACCGTATTCAACCAGGGGATAAAATAAACAAATACAATATATATATATACATATGAAATTTCTCGCACGATGTTAAATGTACACCCCGCCAACGTGTTATCAGTGTAAGTGCTAGTGTAGCAAGTTTTCATATCATCAAACGAATATGTGTTTCAGATCTACATTATACTCGGTTTCAATGTACGTGCGTTAGTATACTTTGTGTGACAATAATAATCCCTATCGGAGTAAACACTCCTGTAAAGGACCGAACCATTTTCTTTTGGTATGATCAAAACTTTGTGGTACAAAAAAAGAACTATTGTATGCTTATCTTGTGTGAATTGAAGACCATGTCATGTAAATCTTGTCCACTTTTCATGTCCTATATAGCACGTGTTTTTTTCTACTGATCTTTTGTCCAAAAACAAAACATTTGATCAAAATAATGCAATATACTGGTTTGATACTTACAAACGAACCGTTTATAATTTCGAGCTTGCTTCCTGTTCCTTGGATTTATACCTGTATGACACAAATGCAAACAGTATGTGAGATATTTTTCACAGTTGATGTTCAAAGCATGTAGATACTAATACGCAATGAATATATTTCCATTTAGTTTATTTGTTTTATATTACACACATACTATTTCCAAAGTGATTTTTATTTTTTTTATTAAAAGAATGAAGTTTTGCTGCTAATTTTACCTGAGACGGTATAATTTATTTTTAAAGAAAATGATATAAGGTTTCGTATATTTATATAAATAGTATGACACAATATACGGCTTTTGAAATGTTACTAGTAATAAATGATAAGTTGTAATTGCTATTTTTTCATATTGTTTCAGAAATAATCAATGTATGTGCGAGAATTATATTGGGATATATAATGAGGGTGAGAATATGTTGGAAAAAATAATTTACAAAGGTCGCTTGTAAATTCCAAATTACATTTTCCACCATAATATACACGGATATATTGATTATATCCATTCTACAAGGTTAAAATGATGAAATTTGTTTTCGTGTCTACCTCGGTGTCTATACTCCTATGATAAGCAAGATGACCTAGATTATCTTATTCTATAAATAAGGTTGTTCTTTTCCCACGCTTTTATTAGTCACGTGATGTCTATATATCTTCATTTCACAACAAGCTGAGTGTTTTTTATCATTTCTAACCCTGTGGGCAGGTTTTTTTTCTTTTCTATTTAACCTGGGTATATTTGAGGGGTTTCCATTTTCAGTCGCCATTCGGTCGACAGACGATAAACAGTTACCACTGACGTCATGTTTTATACCAGATGTTTACTTCAATCAATCAAATCAACCGATCTGTCGACAGCCCTCGTCATCAGATAGAATACGCCTTTGACAGATTAAAAAATATATATATATTTCAAGTCACCTTCGCGGTTGGTACAGCGGAACATCCTGACCGTGAGCTTAACAGGTTTAAAGAAGAAGTTAAATAGACACCTTTTTTTGTTTGTCAGCTAACAATTCTTCAAATACATACAAAAGTTTAAAACAGAAGCTGTTAACCTCATTCCTCATTCGAACAATTGAAACAGTCACGCGACACGCTTGTTTACTTTTGCGGTGAGTTTTTTGGAAGAGCGCATGGTCTATCTTCCGAGGATACATGGTTAATAACCAATGAAAAATGTCGTTACTTCACAAATGTGGAAAAATCCGTAATAACATACCATTTAAACAATTGATATAGCTACAGAGCCACTTCCAAAATCATAATTTCAAAATGCCAATATAACATTATGAAAATATTTCGACACATATAAGATAGGGCAGAATAAGCCCATGGTTATTGAGACGTATATATATTTTGTTTTCAACCAGAAACGTTTCATTATCACAGAAGGTAACGTCTTTTGTTTATCTCACCGGAACACTTGCATAGATATTATTAACGAGATTGGATTCAGAAACATCAGTATTATCCCCTTTTAGTACAGAATAACACTAGACAAAGTATGTCCCTAAAGGAAGACGTCGGGTAGGAAAACCTTAGTTTATTATATTTTCGACTTCAGGAAGGAATTTCAATATTATTTTTTTTGACATGTATACTGAGAGGATGTTACTTGAAGATCCGATTCGCAAAGTAAATTGTCGATGTAAATTATATTTCAACACACAAACAAACATATTCGAGGCACAGATTATCAAAATCATGAAAGGAATCTGGGTATCAACTTGCGTACTTTCATCTTGTGACCTCTTCTGTGAACTGTGCTATGTATAGAGCGGAGAGCGTTTCTCTATCGTACCACAATTATAGTACTGAATGTCCTGGTAAACCGGATGTATTTATGTTTCTTGGAATCTTGATGAATTAGATATGAAATAGAAGGAGACCATAGAAAGTGCAAATGTTGAATAGGTACTAGGCTAATTTGTCCAGTAACTATTAAATTATTGAAATTATGAGGAGAATTTGATGTTCAGAAGCATAAACTTACAAATGTATATTTAGGACTTTTAACTTGATCGTTCAATTCTGAACTTGAAATCGGACCAAAAACTTCGTAAATATTTCCAATATTTCCAATATTTAGGATTTATATAATTATGATATGCATGGTTTCCTATGGTTAGGGTAACTAGTTCCCTATTAAAGTTGTGATGGTTAATTGGACCTAAAGCATCAATTAAATTCTTCTGTTAAGTTTCATCAAATAATGTAAAGAAATTATTGAGGACTTAAATGTCGACTGGCGTTGTTAACATTTGCAAGATATCAAGGTAACTAAAGCTCTAAGATAACGTTTTCAAATATATAATTTGTATATTGCAGAGTATCAGACTGATGTTTAAAATTTGCAATTTTTTGAGTGAATGAGCGGAATAGAAAGGGGGAAAACAAGACTATATACATTTACGATGCCAGAGCTTAATTGGGATTAGCTTATATAGAATATTACACCAAGGAGATAAACGACAACATCAAATTGATATTATTGATGAAGAACTATAAAAACTTCATCCAAGGGTCAAACCAAAATATTTTATTAAGGAACCGCTCTATGACTGATCAAGGAACCGCTCTGTGTAATGCTATCAAGGAACCGCTCTGTGTAATGCGATCAAAGAACCGCTCTGTGTAATGCTATCAAGGAACCGCTCTGTGTAATGCTATCAAAGAACCGTTCTTTGACTTATCAAGAAACCGATCCATGGCATTTGGTTAAATAAACTGTTCTATCACATTTGATCAACAAACCGTTCTGACATTTGATGAGGGTCTCGTCTCGGTCAATATCACTTACTTAAGTTCATATAACCATGTATTCACCTCAATAAAAGTCCAAAATTGATAAATATTAATGTTACAGGCTTCGTCTCGGTCAATATCTCTTATTCAGGTTAATAAAACCACATGTTCAACTTAATAAAAGTCCATAATTAAAAAAGATTAATTTAGTTTTTAAGACATTGAGATGTACTGCAGTTGTTACTGCAGTTCACTGGTGAAATCGTTCACTGATAATTACCTGTGGTCAATATCTTAGTAGATATGAGCTTGATATTAAGTCTATAATTCATCTCGAATATAAGTAACCTAACGTTTGTTTTATATATATATACTTATTATGTAGGCAAATATCTGTTTATTTCCAAACAAAACAGTAGTTTAATTTGTATGTAATTTACTATATATACGTTATATATATTAAACATCTGAAGTCATTGGTAGCGGTCAGATGATGGTGTTCTGGCATTGAAATGTAGTATATAAGTGTGCTGGTGGAAATAACGCAGTGAATGAGACGCACTCAGTGTTTCCATTTAAGGGATGTGATTCTAGATTCTGCTGAAGTGGGTTTTCCTGTTTTTCTTTTCTTATTTACGTCCTGTTTATTTTCTATCTCAGTCTTTAGTCCTCCATGGATAACTATAACGATAAGCATGTGACGTGATGTGTAGTTGTGTGCACTCGTGGATAAACTCCTACACGTGAACATCTATGTATAATGCTGCACAATGAATGGAAATGTGCGATAACTTCATTGCAACATATATATAACTATTTACAATATCTATTGAGTTATAAATTATGTCCATTGTAATAAATTCACGTGACCTGTTACACACATTACAGGTGTAAAATCTATAGAAATGTGAGGTATATCTGTATTCAAAATCTTTTGGGATAATTTAAAACTGATCACAAATTGTATAGCTTCTCATGTGCCCTGTTTTTCTCTCAATGTAGTGAAGTGGATTTAGGCGAGTAAATGAAATATGAATTTTGAAGACCTCAAAAGATCTTTTGATCTGTCTTGAACATCTTTTCCATTCCACTCTATACAAGGACAAATTGAAACAAGTTCATAGACATTTAAAAAATCTCCGTAAAAACTTCTATTCTTAAATTCTGAAAATGCAGAAATGCAGTATAATTCATTATCACGATTACCCAACCTTACTCAGTTGTTGAGTGCTGTACAATGAGATATAGTACTACTAAATATCAGATTTGATATCCGTACAAAAAATATTTATTGTATATTTCGGCTACAACACATCCGAGAATGCAGTGTGGAGCATCATTAGGGGTAATGGATTATGATCACTTTTAGATATCTAGGTGTGTAATACAGGTCCTAGGGGTCTTTTGTGTATAAACAGTTTTAATAGACACCTCAATGTTGTCATTTCATATCGTCTTTGGAAGTATAAAAACCCGAATTCTGAATCTTACTTTGTTTGGTTAATTGATTGGTTTTATATAACTTTCATGACTGTGGGTGTCCAAGTTTGTAGACTTGCTCAAATTATGCATTTATCCACTAAGCTGCATCTATGATGCATACAGGATTAAAATTTACACAAGATCCATAGATGAAAAATAAAAAAAATAAAAATTCAAGTAGACACTAACTGTCACTACTATTGTAAGTATGTCAGCCCTAGTGAGAGTTAAAAATGAAAATTCACAACATTGTTTTATACTGATTTGGATATTGAGAAGAAAAAAACTAAATTTAAATATTACTTATTCTGCAAGTCGTCATATCTAATGTACTTTACATATCATTCGGTTAATAATTAATGTCAAAGTTTAAATAAATTATTACAAAAAGTAAATTAATTTTCAGTCAAATATATAGGGCTTGTGGCTATATATAGCTAGCATAGAGTATGATTATATTGCTTATTATTGATAAAAATATAGATAATTGATCTGTGGAAAACTTGTTCTTCTTTGTTCTTTGTCACATTCCGAAATTACACTCAAAAGTGGATTTAATAATTATAAATATTAATACCGCTTCGATAGATTATCGATACCTCTTTGGGGACTTCGCTAGCTTAATTTCGTCGCCAGCGATAACCTGACACGTGTTTTTGTTTGCATATACCTGGGTTTCTGTTTTCCTGTGACAGGGCAAGACAGAATTGTCACGTGACGTGAAAGAATCACTGATATTATATCATTTAAACAAATGTTTTAGCTACAGAGCCACTTGAAAAATCATAATTTCAAAATATCAACATACCATTACTGAAAATATTTTGACACATATAAGATTGGACAGTATACGCCTTTTTGTTCGTCTCTCCTGATCTCTTACACGGATATTATTAACGGGAGTGAATTCCTTAACAATATTAATATTCCATGTTAGTACAGAATAACACTAACAAAATATGCCTCTAAAGGAGGAAGTCGAGGAGGAAAAGCTTACTTTTTTTATGATTTTCAACTTCAAAGAGGCAATTTCAATATTATATTATTTAACATGTTTATTGAGAGGATGTTACTTGAAGATCGGATTCGCAAAGTTAATTGATTGATCGATTCTAAATGTTGTATGTCGCAGAGTACTATAAACAATATTAACTCCTTTATGTTATCTTAAACCAGACGCCATTTTGAATGTGTCGACAAAATATGACAGTCTCTGCACAATAAGTTTCGACCCGTGATATCATAATGAACCAGGAGTCTCTGGTAAACAAGAGCATATACGACATATAGTATACCCAGAATAGAAGTTAGCAAGGACACAACCCACATTATATAGTAGAAGATGTCGTTAACAAAGGCAGTATCTATAGTTAAGTTAGAGGTGAAGTATACAGGGATACAACGCCCATATTGTCATGCCCAGTTTAGACATGAATAGTATGGTAGAGTATGGGTATTTTTCTTATTAATTTATAACAACAAACATGTAAATCATATTTCGACACACATACAAACATTTTCCAGGCACAAACTATCAAAATCAAGAAAACATCTGAGTATTACCTTACGTACATCCATCGTGTAACCTCTTCTGTGGACTGTGCTATATATAGAGGGGAGAGCGTTTATCTATCGTACCACAGTTATAGTACTGAATGTCCAGGTAAACCGTATGTATTTATGTTTCTCGGAATCTTGATGAATTAGATATGAAATAGAACGGGACCATAGAAAGTGCAAGTGTTGAATAGGTCCTAGGCTTATTTTTCTGGTAGCTATTAAATTATTCAAATTATGAGGAGAAATGCATGTTGACAAGCACAACCTTGACCTTTGACTCCAGAACATGTAATCGAACACAACACTTCAAATATATTTCCAATTTTTAGGATAAATATGATTATGATATGTATGGTTTCCTATGGTTAGGGTAACTAGTTCCCTATTAAAGTTGTGATGGTTAATTGGACCGATGTTGTTAACTTTTGCAAGATATCAAGGTAACTAAGATTTAAACACAACGTTATAGTGATTTCAAATTAAGTATGTATATATTACAAAGTATCAGACTGATGTTTAGGATTTGCAATGTTTTGGGTAAAATATGACGACATACATGTTAAGAATGAGCAGAATAAGAAGGGACGAGGACAGGAGTTTATATTTACGATGCCAGAGCTTAATTGGGGTGAGCTTATATAGAATATTGCATCACGGAGATAAACGACAACATCAAATTGATCTAATTGATGAAGAACTATAAAAACTTCATCAAAGTGTTACACCAAAATATTGTATTAAGGAACCGCTCTATGACTGATCAAGGAACCGCTCTGTGTAATGCGATCAAGGAACCGCTCTGTGTAATGCGATCAAGGAACCGCTCTGTAATATTTCAGCAAAGAACCTCTACGTGGTATTTGATTAAATGAACTGGACTCGTCTCGGTCAATATCACTTTCACATGTTCATGTAACCACGAGTTAACCTCAATAAAAGTCCGATATTGATTAATATTAATTTTACCGGCTTCGTCTCGGTTAAATGTGTTTTTTTTATATTAATGAAACCACTTGTTCAACTCAATAAAAGTCCATAATTGATCAATATTAATTTCGTTTTTAAGACATTGAGATGTACTGTAGTTCACTGGTGAACTCGTCCAGTGATACTTACCAGTGGTCAATATCTTAGTAGATAGGAGCTTGATATTAAATCTATAATTCATCTCGAATATAAGTAATCTAACTTTTGTTTTATATATATATACTTACTATGTAGGCAATATATGTATATTTCCAAACAATAGTCAATACGAACAATAAAATTTAATTTGTATGTAATTCAATACATATATTATAGTATTTTAAACATCTGAAGGCATTGGTAACTGTCAGATGCTGGTGTATATCATTGCAATGACCCCAATGTAGTATACAAGTGTGCCGGTTGAAATAACGCAGTGAATCAGACACACTCGGTGTTTCCTTTCAGGGGGGGTGATTTTAGATTCTGCTGAAGTGGGTTTTCCTGTTTTTCGTCCTGTTTATTTTCTATCTGAGTCTTCAGTCCTCTATAGATAACGATTACGACAATCATGTCATTTGATGTGTAGTTTTTGTGCACTGGTGTATATATACCTACACGTGAACATCTCTGTATACTGCTGCACAATGAACGGAAACGTGTGATAAGTACATTGCAATATATATAACTATTAACAACAACTATTGAGTTATGAATTAGGTCTATTGAAATAAATTGACGTGACCTGTTACACATGTAAAAACGATAGAAGTATGTGGTACATCTGTATTCAAAATCTTTCATTTTCAGATATAACAAAGATGCGAAAAGAAACATGATTTTTTTTCTTTTTTTTCCCTCTAATATGTATAATTTTACCTAGAGACTACAAAATTGACACGAAAGCTCTCTAGAGAAAACAAGGCTGGTTAAATAATTTAGTATCCACAGCCTAAGCCCCTAAACTTATTAATATTGAGACAGGTGTTCGTCTAAGTCATATCATTCTCCACTCTTCACCAAAATCCATCTAAATTAGTGACCTTGAGGTTAAGTACCGGTATGCTAGAAGTTGAATCATAGCTTTTTCCATAATCCAGAATATGCGTGCATACAAATTAATGTGTTTTTTGAATTGATCGAAGTGTATTTTGTATAGTCAAATTTCATTTCTTAACAAACGTTGTGCTGTTTTGTGATAATACATAGAAACCAATTTCGACCTTCGTTTTATATATATATATATATATATAGAAAAAATAAAATTAACGACCGACTAAAAAACTAGCTGCTTTCACCCTTCACAGGGCTCTTCAGGTTTATTCAAAAGAGAACAACGTCGTGACGTCACAATTACATGTCATCACACTACAATAGTAACGTGACGTCACGAAGTACACAAGATTGGTGGACAATTTGGCGTAAAATTTTATTGTGGCCTGTTGAGACTCGGTTTTAATATTTTTATTAGTTGGTCTTCTTTCGTTTCTCTTAAAATAGTGTCTGATGAAAATAGTTGATACAAAGGTAATACATTAAATTTATCTCCAGCACATTCATGAATATGTTTGTTAACATGAAGATTTCGTAAAGAATCAGTTCTAGTTTGTTGTCTATGTACAGTCATACGTGTTCTGAGTTCATTACCGGTTTGACCGATGTAAAAATCACCACATTTAGAACAAACGATTGCATAAATTACATTTTTTGATTTACAATTCATATTTACCTTCACAGTAAATTTCAAACCATTCTTGAAAATAAAAGTATTACACTCGATAATCATAGGACATGTAGCACATCTTGGTGTCTTACATTTGGATACTTTTGGTGTTACACAAGAATTATCAAACTTAGAACATGTCAACATACGTTTCAAGTTTTTAGGTTGGCGTCTACAGTGTAAAATAGCATGTTTATTAAAAATGTTTCTCATACGCCTGCTACTTTGCTTTAACTCTTCACATTTGTTCTTTATCACAGGAAACATATTACAATTCCGTGGATTGAAAGTAGAAACAAAAGGAACTAACTTTGATTCATCCTTTAGTTTTTGTAGACGGGAAGTAAAGGGTCCCTTTTCAATAGCTTTCTGTATACCATGTTCTATTATCTCAGTAGGATAACATTGAGCTTTAAGGTATTGCTTTAGTTGACTTAGTCTAGCAATTTGAGCTTGTTGGTCACTGACGATAGTGACAATCCGTGAGGCAAGATTAAATGGAATATTAACTTTAGTGTGTTTACTGTGGTTAGAGTAAAAATTTAGATAATTATGTGCATCTGTAGCTTTACAATATAAATCCGTTGTAATCTTATTTGAATCTAGTTGAACTAAAACATCTAAGAAAGGTAAAGACGTTTCGCTACACTCCATCGTATAACAAATAGAAGGATGTAAAGAATTCAATAGGTTTTGAAATTCATTTAAATCCTTATCAGAAGGCCATATAACAAAACAATCGTCAAGGAACCTTAAAAAATTATTTCTGATAAATTCAGTAAAGTTTTCCCCAAACTTTGTCTCAATCTTAGAATAAAGTGTTTCCTCTAAGTATCCTAAAACTAAGGTTGCATATGTAGGGGCAACTTTAGTTCCCATCGCTGTACCCTTAATCTGTTGAAAGTATTCTTGCTCAAAATAAAAAGAATTACGATTGAGGACAATGTCTAGAGCTTGCAGTATAAATTCATTACTAAAACGAGAATTAACTTTTTCTCGTTTTTTGATCAACCAATATTTAACAGCTTCAATACCAAGATCATGCGGTATATTAGTGTATAAACTAACAACATCAAAAGAAACAAGTTTAGCATTATGTGGGACCTGTTTAGATAAACGGCTCAGAAAATCAAAATCATCTTTGATATAACTGTTTACACTTGTGCATAAAGGTTTAAGAATGAGGTCTACAAGATGACTCAAACGTTGCNTATATATATATATATATTGAGGGGGGATAGATGTCAGTAACCAAGATGAAATGTAATGAGGATGAAATCGTGAGAATTCTTAAACTCCTGATCGACGGTATTTCTAGCAGACTGTTGGTATTCCCATTTCATATAAAACTAAATGAATTGAGGAACTTTTCAGGACAGGTAAAACGAAACCTTGTCAGTTCCTTAATTTCATTTTCATACATAACGAAGATGTGCTGTCTTTAAACAAATAACGATTCGATCGTGAAGGTTTTCTTTTCTTGACAGCTTCATCCCTGTGTAATTTGAGAAATATCCCTCTAGTTGATTCTGTGAAATATCTATAAAAGGATTTTTTATAGGGATGGAATGACAGCCGGAATGACAAGTGGAAGGACGGAATGACGAAAAGCGGACCACGTACGGAGGGTGATTTGAACAAACAACTATCTCATGATGGTGGGCTAAAAACTGACCAATTGCTAGTGTGATATCTGTTCTTTAGTATCCAGAAAGGAGCAACATCTGATTTCATAGCCTGTTGTTTTTACCGTTATGTCACCGCGCGATTCTTTTAATGTATATAAAAAAATCAAAGTCTACAACACTCCTAAGTCGTAATATATTATTCAAAACTGTGAAATTTGTATTCCCAGTTTACAGGTAGGTAGCTGAAGTTTAACAAAATGCACATGCAAAGGTAAATATCTGGCCTTTTTGAACCCCACCTCACCTCCAACCCCGATAGATAATTTTGAAATCTAGAAGCTCTGTGATACTTTATGGCGGTTTTATAAAGCACTATTTGAGTGCTGAATTTATTCAACATTTCTTTATTTTCGGAGTTTCTGAACAAAAAAAGAAGCTGAATGATTTTTGTATAACAGAAAATAACTCCGTATGAAATTACTTCAAATTAAAGCGGCGACCAATATAACGAAAACAAAAAATCTAAATTTAATTGTTTTAAACTGTACAAACAGCCAATTGCTATTCAGTACAACATGCAACATATACAAAATATGATATACTTCACTTGAGGATTTCTGAGGTGCATATATCTGGTCATGTGCTTACATGTATGTAAATGGACGCGCCTTGTATATGGCGATGTATGTGTGTGTGTTATTAGTGCGGTTTAAGTAAACACTTCCTGCTTTCTCCACAAGAGTCCCTTTTTCCGGTTTCTCGGAGCATTTAGTGTCAAGGGCAACACAAATGCAAGGGAGGTAATTCTGATTATTTGTTTCTGCCTTTTTCGCATAGTTTTCTGAAGCAGAAAGAGGGTATCTTTTTTATATACAACGGGAAGTAACGGCGTTATTTGAAATTAATTAATTAATAAAGGGGCGATACAGTAATACGTTTTACTTTATTCGTTCTTTTATCAAACGCCTTTTCTTTCTCTTTAGGCGTACACTGTGTTCAACTTCGAGAAGAATTTAGAAAACATGTACGTTTTAAGTTTAAATACTTCTTGTATATTGTCATCTAAGAACAAGTCCACAATAAAGAGACGAAAATGTAAAAAAAGGCATGCAAACACGGATATCAGTGGGACAAAGCATGATATGTATTCATGCAACCGTTATCATGCTCAAATTCAGATTCTGTGCTCAAAAACAGTTTCATGTTAAGTGTAAGAAGTGATAAATCCATAAAAAGTAACATTTTATCAATAATTTGGAAGAAATGTGGAAAGATGTACATGTACAGAAATATTCCGTTTTCAATATTTCCATAGGACTATTTTATTTTGTCACATTATTAAGGCGAGTTCCAAAAGTTTAGGCATAAAATCAACGCTTATACCTGAGAATGGTTTCATGATTACTGGAGACATCATGCTATATGCCAACTGCTACTGGAGACATCATACTAGATGTCAACTGTTGTTACTGCAGACATCATGCTAGATGCCAACTGTTACTTGAGACATCATACTAGATACCAACTGTTGTTACTGGAGACATGATACTAGATGCCAACTGTTGTTACTGGAGACATCATACTAGATGCCAACTGTTGTTACTGGAGACATCATACTAGATGCCAACTGTTACTGGAGACATCATGCTAGAGGCCAACTGTTACTTGAGACATCATACTAGATGCCAATTGTTGTTACTGCAGACATCATACCAGATGCCAACTGTTGTTACTAAAGATATCATACTAGATGCCAACTGTTGTTACTGGAGACATCATGCTAGATGCCAACTGTTACTTGAGACATCATACTAGATGCTAACTGTTACTGGAGACATGCTAGATGCCAACTATTACTGTAGACATCATACTAGATGCCAACTGTTGTTACTGGAGACATCATGCTAGATGCCAACTGTTACTTGAGACATCATACTAGATGCCAACTGTTACTGGAGACATGCTAGATGCCAACTATTACTGTAGACATCATACTAGATGCCAACTGTTACTGGAGACATCATACTAGATGCCAATTGTTACTGGAGACATGAACGATGCCAACTGTTATGACTGGAAACAACATGATAGATGCCAACTGTTTTGACTGGAGACATCATGCTAGATGCCAACTGTGGTGACGGGAGGCAACATGCCAAGTGCCACATGCGGTGTTGGGAGTGTCAAACCGGACGCCACATGTGTTGACAGGAGTCATCGTGCTTGGTATCACAGTCAGTGCAAGAAAAGCATACCCTCCTGATGTCTTTCAATACTGCTATTTCATATAACATACGTACATTTATAAGCGGCCATAGTTTCTAGTCAGTCTCTATTAAACCGTACAACGGATTATTCCATATTTAATGTTTCTAAAAACTGAAACATCTGGTCCTTATTTGTGAAAAGGTCTTCTCTTTCTGCATTTACAAATTTGTACAGTCCTGAATTGTCATACAATGTACTTATGTGCACCGATAGCTTGGGTCTAACATATCTGCAATGTTAAATTGTGTCCACAAACACACAACGGGGCCTTAAGAATCAGGACAGTATGTATTTTATCATTTTCTTGTGTGTAATGACTATTATAAGACATTCTAGAGTTAATTTTAGACATTTTTATACTTACGCCTCATTGTTTTTATATTATGTCAGTAATAACACAATCCATGGGGCAACATTTTGTAGGCTAATGATCGAAACCTAAAAAAAGTCATATAATATTTCCTAAACATCAAAATTAATATCTGTGTCTGATTTTGTATGTTCCTGTAATAAATTCTTTCATTCTCACATACATCCCCGAAAACACAAAAAGGACAACAAGACAATGTTTTTTCCTGATTTTTCAAATAAATTTATTTTATTGTCACTTAAATTGAAAACAAAAGTTACAGTGCTTTCACTGTGAAAAAAAACTTGTGACCATATATATAATAAACATATAATTTCAAACGTACTCTAAAAGACAGACAGAGATCCCTCAGTAAAAGTGTAGTACAACAGTGTTAAAATTACACCCAGCATGCTTAGCGACAATCTCACCTCAGAACACGTGATGTAACTTGTAAGCAGGATTTTTAGTGACACAGATATTTGTCCTATATATAATATGCAAATACCAATCATACAATTGTCTTGGTCAACATGAAATATATTACACTGTACCCTAGCTATATTGGAACATGCCTTTCTTCCCTCCACCCAACCAATACAACTAATACTGGTGAATAATTGCAAATATCCATCCCTGCTCTAAATAGTGTAATACCTGGCTAATGTAGAAGTAACTCTAAACTCTCCCTACCCTAAATAGTGTAATACCTGGCTAATGAATAAGTAACTCTAAACTCTCCCTACCCTAAATAGTGTAATATCTGGCTAATGAATAAGTAACTCTAAACTCTCCCTACCCCAAATAGTGCAATAACCCTTTAACCACTTATCCAGATCAATGCATGGAAGGGTTAATAAAAGTTGCATAGGGGTGAAAGGGTCAAGGCATATCCATGTTCCCTATTCCAAATTATACCCTACCTGGCTAATAGTAGTAACTCTAATCTCTCCCTACCCCAAATAGTGTAACAAGGTATATCCATGTTCCCTATTCCAAATTATACCCTACCTTGCTAATAGTAGTAACTCTAATCTCTCCCTACCCCAAATAGTGTAACAAGGTATATCCATGTTCCCTATTCCAAATAGCATTATACCTGGCTAATAGTAGGATTGTTCAACCTTCCCCACTCCCAATAATGCCTTACTAGCCATTATACTTTTAAAGGCAAACATATGATTTACACCAAAAGTTTTTATTTCCAAACTTTTCCTGATTCCCTAAAAATTGATCTTTACCGATTTCCCTAAAAGTCAATACAGGGGTAAGTGCTGTTATTTGGTGTAGATGGACTATGTGTTATATTTACTATGTATGCTGAAAACAAACAGACATCTTTTAGCATGCTCTTTGCCATATCATTTATATATATACCATATGAAATATGAATGCTTTCTCATCCACACAGTTTTATAACATACTTCAGCAATCTTAGTTTGCTTCATTCTACTTAAGGATATATGCTACACTACACATCCTGTGATTTTGTTTGAATTATCTCTCTTAAGGAAAACCTACATGGAATTTTCTCAAACTTAATCATTATATGAGCATTGTTAACGCAAAAGTTCTTGTGTAGCGTTCAAATTTGTTATTTACCAATAAACAATGTTTATATAGCTCCTATGGAAATCTTTTGGAATACAGACGTGTGCCTCAGTGAGGTAGCATATATCCTTAAGTCTACTTAAGGTTTTACAATGAAAACAAATCTGATGGAAAAATTCATACACATCTTCTCAATATACATTTGACAACTAAAAGTTTCATTTCTAGTTAAAGTCTTAAGGACATGAAATCTTCTACAGATTTATGCTAATATTAATCACAAATTCTACAAAACACTGGCAGTAGAAGTAGAAGCTATTGTGGAGACATGGTATGGGTTTTCTACAGAGAAATTCTACATACATATATAAGCAGTGAGTATTGTTGTAGTTCATTTTTACTAGTGGACATGTTACCGAAAGATGGTCAGGTTTAAATATTGCACGGTTCACCTCCAACTACATTGCAATAATTCTACATTCATGGTAAAATATAGCTCTTAGATAGATATTTAATGAATGGCGATCTCTAAATAGTACATGTGTATTTATGACACCCACTGAGTAATTATTTCTTCTTTATATCCATTCAAGTGAGTTCATTTTAGCTCAGGGATTTTTTTGTCGAAGCTTAACTTTGGTCTTTATCGCCCTCCTCAATGAGGGCAAATTTATCATGACAGCGAATGTTAGTACATAACATACAATATATAGTTATAACGTGTGAAGGGTGAAATCTACACTCAGCGATCATGGATTTTATCACAAAAAGGAGAATATTTGACGAGATGAAAGTTTACGGGTATACAATAATAAACTCTGTGGAAACTGGTCTATCTCAATTCTCAGCATTCAAAAGCTCTTCACATCCTGACAAGTGATTGGTATGACAATTTCATCTCTCTCTCCTAGATTAACTGATGTAAAACAAGGCAAAGTATTGCAAGGCAACCCATAGTCCCCCACCGTTAATGATTACTATATTTAACAAACACATCATCCCAAGATGCACTCCAACGTCCAAAGATGTCCTTTTACACCAAATCTGGTTACTCCAGGTGAAATAGTACAGAAGGTATGCCCTGGACAAACTTTTTATCAAAAGTAAAGGTCAAAGGTGAAGTCATAGGTCACATTGACCTACTTCCTGAACTCTGCACTCCGACGTCCAAAGATGTCCTTTTGCACCAAATCTGGTTACTCCAGGTGAAATAGTACAGAAGGTATGCCCTGGACAAATTTTTTCAAAAGTAAAGGTAAAACGTCAAGTCATAGGTCACAGTGACATTCTTCTTGCACTCTGCTATCCAAAGATGTCCTTGTACGCAGTGAGGACAAAGTGACCTTTTTCTTGACTTCGAGATGTCTTTGTAAATCAAATCTGGTTTATCTAGGTGAAACACTATAGACGATATGTCCCAGACAAACTTCTCGGACGGATAAAGTGCAAACCTATAGTCCCCCCTCCCCGGGAACCGGTGGTGGACTAATAAAACAAAAATCTAGCAGACTTCAAGGATTTAAACATATACCTAACTCGTACCTATAAGCTACCTGACACCTCAAATTGGTGTTTTGTGCTAATTATCTCCCTTGTCAGTTTAAACAGGGTGGACCTCCTCTGAACTGTCGATAATTAATGAAAACAAAAAGTATAACAAATTCCTGTGTGTGCCTAGAATAAGCATAACAAGTATATCAACTTGGCAAGGAACATGAGAAGTTACCATAACATGATATCTGAGTGAAATATGATTGGACATAGAATATTAAGAAAAATATTATGCGGGTATAAAAATCTGATAGACACTGGTTTGTAATGTCACTGTACGAATGACGAGACCCACATAGCCAGCGTCACCTGTGTCTCTGTATTTCGACTTGAAAGTCTCTATCACAACAAAAAAGACAGTTCGTCAACAGTGTTACATCATCCACTGTACACAATTTTGGCAAAAATGTAAAGAAAATAACATATCTTCATATAACTTATCTGTCCTATACTACCATTCAAAGCTTTGATTCAAGTCACCATAATGAACGGACTCCATTTTACATGTATAAGCTAAACACATTATTACTTGTGACCCTTTTTTATACTTTTAAGGACATTTCAATCTAAGACCTACAGTTTCTTCCCTTACAAACTTACAACTGGGGATGGGAGGGGCATAGAATTCTGACTAGACATGACTAATGGGTCACCAAGTGTGTTCATAACATGTGTCCATGATAGAATTAACAGTATTGGTTATTTACTCATTCACCCCTGAAAACACATTTGAACTGTTCCAATTCAAAGGTTGGAATAGTTAAATATGAAATTTCAGGGGTAAATGATTCAAGAGTTCTTCTTAGTATATATTGCTGGTCACTTCATTTCCATAACAACGATTTTCCAAACCAACCTCAAACAACTAATTATCTGAACCTGTCAAACAAACATAACAGATCTACACTTTTTGAGTGAGGACTGTATGAATAACTACTTGTGGTACAGTAAACTCTCATTATACTGCCACCATTTGTCAAGAGAAATGTTGGCGTTATAAAGGGGTTTGGTGATAAATTGTGGTAAATGGATCAAGGAAAACAAGAAAAAGGGACATTGAAATGTGTTGGCGGTAAATGAAGAGGCAAATCAAACGAGGGACATTATATCGAGGTTTCATTGTATATTCTATATAAATTGTGTGATCAACCCTTCTTGTGAAAAAATGCAAAGAATGAACATTTACGTTCTACAATAAAACTGATTCATATGAAAGTACAACAAACCTGGGCTATATCAGTTAGAAAGTTCTTTCTACAATATCAACATGCATCAGTTAATATCAATTTTTGTGAGTTGATTAAATGTTCATTGTGTTAATCTACAATCTAAACCAAATTTGTATCATCACATTTATTTTTTGTTATTTCAAAACTGACAAAAATTCTTAAGAAATCAAAGCAGGTTTTACAGGTTATATGAGTAAAAATAAGATTAGAACAAAAATATATATAAAGAACATACAAAATACTTAACACAACATTGCATAACAAATAGAGGCTCTGTATTTAGAACCCAAACATGGTGCTCTAAAACAATTGTGTAAAAAAAGCAACTTAAATTATACAATTCATAATAAAAGCACGTTCCTTATTTCTGAGCATAGTAAGATTATATGTTTAATTGAAGTACACAGCAGCACACAAGCTTAGTTTAGTAAACAATCTTGTAGGCTCACAAGCTGCTCGACACAGCAGCACACAAGCTTAGTTTAGTAAACAACCTTGTACGCTAACCCGCTTCCCGACACAGCAGCACACAAGTTTAGTTTAGTAAACAACCTTGTATGCTAACCCATTGCCCGACAAAGCAGCACACAAGCTTAGTTTAGTAACCAACCTTGTAGGCTAACCCGCTGCCCAACTCAGCAGCACACAAGCTTAGTTTAGTAAACAACCTTGTAGGCTCACAAGCTGCTCGACACAGCAGCACACAAGCTTAGTTTAGTAAACAACCTTGTACGCTAACCCGCTTCCCGACACAGCAGCACACAAGTTTAGTTTAGTAAACAACCTTGTATGCTAACCCATTGCCCGACAAAGCAGCACACATGCTTAGTTTAGTAACCAACCTTGTAGGCTAACCCGCTGCCCAACTCAGCAGCACACAAGCTTAGTTTAGTAAACAACCTTGTAGGCTCCCAAGCTGCTCGACACAGCAGCACACAAGCTTAGTTTAGTAAACAATCTTGTACGCTAACCTGCTGCCCGACACAGCAGCACACAAGTTAAGTTTAGTAAACAACCTTGTAGGCTTACCCGCTGCCCGACACAGCAGCACACAAGCTTATTTTAGTAAACAACCTTGTACGCTAATAAGCTGCCCGACACAGCAGCACACAAGCTTAGTTTAGTAAACAACCTTGTATGCTAACCCATTGGCCGACACAGCAGCACACAAGCTTAGTTTAGCAAACAACCTTGTATGCTAACCAGCTGCCCGACTCAGCAGCACACAAGTTTAGTTTAGTAAACAACCTTGTAGGCTAATAAGCTGCCGGACACAGCAGCACACAAGCTTAGTTTAGCAAACAACCTTGTAGGCTAGCCCGCTGCCCGACTCAGCAGCACACAAGTTTAGTTTAGTAAACAACCTTGTATGCTAACCCATTGGCAGACACAGCAGCACACAAGCTTAGTTTAGTAAACAACCTTGTAGGCTAACCCGCTGCCCGACTCAGCAGCACACAAGCTTAGTTTAGTAAACAACCTTGTAGGCTAACCCGCTGCCCGACACAGAAGCACACAAGCTTAGTTTAGTAAACAACCTTGTACGCTAACTCGCTGCCCGACACAGAAGCACACAAGCTTAGTTTATTAAACAACCATGTAGGCTAACAACCTGCTCGACACAGCAGCATGTAGATCAGCCGTTGACACTCTCTCTACCCATATATAACCCCTGTAAAATGGTAGGGACAACACTGTCTCTACCCATATATAACCCCTGTAAAATGGTAGGGACAACAGTGGCATGTGTAACAACATAGTGTACCAGTCATAACTGGATTTAAGCCAGCATATATATATAGAGGGAAGTCAGGGAGAGTATTTCACCCTTTTTTAAGTCTCAATTCAACCCCTTTCTAAGGTCATATTTCCACCCCCTACAAAAGTCTCATTTTAACCCCTTTCTTACATCATTTTTATTGTCTAAGCTCCACTTGATAGACTTTATAATAAGTTAAATACTATGCATCTACATATAGCACTGTTTGTAATTTACCAAACTAATTATAAGCAAATTAATAAATATTCACACGCACGACACTTTCACTCATTATGGCATTTTGATCAAAATAATGAAATTCTGACCTGTTCAAATAAAAGGACTTTACAGTGACACACTCTTTTGTCATGAATTATCCCCCTTTAATAAATTCAAATCCCCATCATACAATAGGTTTGGTTCCAAAACTCCACTGCCATTTCCTAGATATTATTTCTCAGCAACAGTATAGCCCAACATACCAGAGTCAGAAATGGCTTTAAATGGAATATCTGTTTAGCCGGAATTAAACCATCCACTGATAAGTATCGATGACGATCACATGATAGTCACATGATATAACACAGAAAATTGAGTGGAAAGAAAATCTAAACTGATTTAAATAATGATAGAATTATATATTAAAAAAAAAAAAGAATCTATTAAAAAACAAGAGATCCCAGAGGGATCCTGGCGCCCACCATTGTACCATCTTTATTAGTTCTGTCACTTTGATCTTTTCTCTTCTTTTCTCTTATCTATTTGATCAAGTCATGTAAACAGTAAATGCATCATTTCATGTATTTTCTAGTACAGTTCTTTAAATTTAAGAGAAATAGATCTGATCATTACAATATCTAAAAGATCTCACATTAGTACTTCCCCATTCCACCTTGTTTATCTGATCAGTATCAAAGTTAAATATGTATAACTACAGACCAAGGGGAACCTACTTATCAAATTTGAGAAAGATTCCTCCAGAACCTCCTGAGAAATAGCGATAACAAACTTTCACCGTCAAAATCCAAGATGGCGCCCCGTCGGCCATTTTGTTTATCCGATCAATCTTTAAAGTTAACATGCATGATAACAGACCAAAGGGAACCTTCATATAAAATTTGAGAAAGATCCCCGATTCTGAGAAATAGCAATAACAAGAAATGTTTAAGGACGGACGACAGAAGGACGACCGACGACGGAATAAGGGTGATTTGAATAGTGCACCATCAGATGATGGTGGGCTAAAAATAACGCATCATTAATGATTTGTAATAAAAAGAATGTAAATGTACAAAAAAAATCACCTTGGACAGAAAACAGCTTTTATTTCTGTGATTTTATGTTAACCCTGTATCATCTCATATCAACAAATTAATAACATATCTTTAAGATTGTAAGTGAGCACATCATATTCACCAATATGTTTTATATAAACTACAGTAAAACCTGCCTAAACGAGACATCAAGTGCACCAAGATTCTTGATATTACTGAAGTAAAACTTGTACCAAATAAACATCAAATGCACCAAGATTTCTGAATACAGTACACATGTTTTAAGATAACAAAGGTCTTAGCAACCCCTATCACCCTTAGTTAAGATTATTTCCTGGGCTGATTATAGAGAAATGAATAATTATTTAAGACCATGGCCACCCATATATTATTACATGCTTCCTTGCCTCCCTCCTCTCCTATAATGAGAAAAGCCCTTACTCGTTACTTGCTTGCAAAGCCTTTATATCATTAATAAAGTATTAAATGTACCTACAATGAATAGTAAAAAAGCCATCAAGCAACTCTTTCATGGACTACTGGACTACAATTATACAACATTGAATCAGTCAATGACCATCACAACATTTACACTAACTAACAACTTTCACGAAGCGTGTAATTCCTACACCTTATCACAGACAAAAGTTGGCATTTACAGGTTTCACCAGTCCAATTAAAGGAAAAGCATTGATACAAATCATTGTTTAGTACATCAAGCTACTTAGAGAATGAAGGGAAATCAAATCTTGTTTAGACCATGAAAACAATTTCCGAGCTACAATGTCGCAAAATTTTTTAGATTTCACCTCGACACCAATAGATACAAAAAATCTCCCCCATTAGACATTAGACAGAGATATCCACACTTTTGGTAATGAAAAGTTATCTCTGTCCTATCCGAAGGTTAAGACGGGGGGGATTCCCCCGTCATAGCAGTTGTGAAGGGGGGGATTCCCCCGTCATAGCAGTTGTGAAGGGGGGGATTCCCCCGTCATAGCAGTTGTGAAGGGGGGGATTCCCCCGTCATAGCAGTTGTGAAGGGGGGGATTCCCCCGTCATAGCAGTTGTGAAGGGGGGGATTCCCCCGTCATAGCAGTTGTGAAGGGGGGGATTCCCCCGTCATAGCAGTTGTGAAGGGGGGGATTCCCCCGTCATAGCAGTTGTGAAGGGGGGGATTCCCCCGTCATAGCAGTAGCAGATCATGGAAGATAACTCTGAATCTGCTGGAAAATACGAATTTTATATAATATGCATTTCATGCAGTACCACTTGTATTTCATGTGGGAGAAAAATTATAATTCCCCACTTCAGGAGTAAGACAGAAAATTCTCAACCCTCGGGGGGAAAATGTAACCTATTGGGTTGAGATTGTTCTGCCTAACCCCCAAGGCGGGGAAACATTTTATAAATATAAACATGTGTTTTGTTACAAAGACAGAGGTCAGAAAACAAAACTCTGGAAATGTTTGGACAAATAATAATTTGGATAAATAAAAGCAAAAATTGACCGAGATAATAGGATACCGCCAAGATGCCTCTTGGATCACTCCTATAAGAGTCTGTTTGTCGACTGTTCTTTTTTGATTATTAAATATGATTACGCTGACTACGACACTTCGCCTGTGGAAAGTATCTCACAGTATTACATCTGTAAGGTTGCTAGAGCACCTATTGAATCAGCAAGAAAACTTGGTATGTGAAGACTAGTTGTACACAACTTAATCAAAATCCAAGGCAAGCAATACATCATTTAATCAAGTACGAGTAAGTTCCATTAACTCATTCACCCCTGAAAACACATTTAAACTCTTCCAATTCAAATGAAAAAAGAAATGATGAGCAACAACACCACTAAATCCGGTACAAAGTGTAATGTTTGATTTACATCCTTCGTATAGGATGTAGGATGTAAATCAAACATAACATTTTGTACCGGATTCAGTGGTGTTGTTGCTCATCATTTCTTTTTTCATTTGCTCTGCTTTCTCTGATGAGCACTGTTGAATACCACTAAGGTATCCACCCCAGGATACGTACTGCCACTATGGAACTGACTTGCTTGCAGGGACGTTGGGTCTCCCCCCC